>NC_068356.1:68927726-69004676 GCF_020536995.1 Dreissena polymorpha
ATGTTGATTGTGAATGAAGTGTACTAGCCTCTCCTTTGTCGCAGGTTCATATTAAGAAGAACAAGAGATGTTTTTGTCAGAAACACAATGCCCCCTATTGCGCCGCTTTGAAATAAAATTTCAATATATCATTTGGCAGGTTTAGAAATTATCTCCCTTTTATAGCTTATTACTACCCTTGAATTGTATTTTTTTACTTTTGACCGTGAAGGATGACATCGACCTTAAAATTTGTTTCAGATTATATCCTTTAAAAAAATATTACTTCCCTTGTGAAAATGATCTGTACCTGCCAAATGATATAAAATAGAAATTATCTCCCTTTAAAGCTTGTTACTTCTCTTGGATTTTGTTTTTTGACCTTTGACCTTGAAGGATGACATTGACCTTGACCTTTCAACACTCAAAATAAGCAGCTTCATGAGATACACATGCATGCCAAATATCAGGTTTCTATCTTCAATATTGCAAAAGTTATGACCAATGTTAAAGTTTTCGGAAGGATGGAAAGACTGACTGACACACTGACGGACAGTTCAACTGCTATATGCCACCCTACCGGGGGTATAAAAATGTCCTAAATAACTAAATAAAATACCCGGAAATAAAATGCCGTTAAGTGACCCTGTGACCTAGATTTTGACCTGGCAAGTCCCATGTTCGAATTTGGCCTTAAGATCATATAGATAAAAATTCTGACAGAGTTTGGTGAAGATCTGAAAAAAACTACTTGAATTAGAGAGCGGACACCATGGTGAACGTTCAAAAACGCACTAAGTGACCCCGTGACCTAGTTTTTTGCCGGCATGGCCCAACTTCAAACTTGACCTAGACATCATGTGATATAAACTTATGACCACGCACTTAGTGACCCCGTGACATAGTTTATGGCCGGCATGGCCCATCTTCAAACTTTACCTAGACATCATGTGATATAAACTTATGGCCAAGTTTGGTGAAGATTGGATGAAAACTAATTGAATTAGAGAGCGGACAACATGCTGAATATTTAAAACGCACTAAGTGACCCCGTGACCTAGTTCTTGACCCGGCAAGGCCCATGTTAGAACTTGGCCTTGTACATATGCACATGCAAACAAAATATGACGGTTACATATGAAGCGACATGGAAGTTATGAGCATTTGTCGAAAACTAAAAGCAGATTTCAAAACCTAAATGCGGACCCTAAGTTAAAGGTCAAGGTCACAGGGGTAAAAATGTATTTGCATATGGAAAGGTCTTGTCCATATACACATGCATGCCAAGTATGAAAATGCTATATGGAGCGACATAGAAGCTATATGCATTTTTCGAAACCTTAACGCATATTTTGAAACCTAAATGCAGACCCTTACTTCAAGGTCAAGGTCACAGGGGTCAAAATTGTTGTGCGTATGGAAAGGCCTTGTCCATATACACATGCATACCAAAGGTTATATCTCAAGGGACATAGAAGTTATGAGCATGGAGTTGCTATGTTCAATATTGCAAAATTTGACCTTTGACCTTGACCTTGAAGGATGACGTTGACCTTTCACCACTCAAAAATGTGCAGCTCCATGAGATATGCATGCATTTTAAATATCTAGTTGCTATTTTAAATATTGCAAAATTTGACCTTTTACCTTGTCCTTGAAGGATGACCTTGACCTTTCACCACTCAAAATGTGCATCTCCATGAGATACACATGTATGCCAAATATCAAGTTGCTATCTTCAATATTTAAAAAGTTATGGCCAATGTTAAAGTTTTCGGACGGACGGAATATTTGACATTTGACCTTGAAGAATGACCTTGATTTTCACCTTTCACCACTCAAAATGTTCAGCTCCAGGAGATACACATGCATGCCAAATATCAAGTTGCTATGTTCAATATTCAAAAATTTATGGCCAATGTTAAAGTTTTTGGACGGACAGAATATTTGACATTTTACCTTGAAGGATGACCTTGACCTTCACCTTTCACCACTCAAAATGCTCAGCTTCAGGAGATACACATGCATGCCAAATATGAAGTTGCTATGTTCAATATTGAAAAAGTTATGGCCAATGTTAAAGTTTTCGGACGGACGGACAGACGCCATATATTAGACATTTGACCTTGAAGGATGACCTTGACCTTCACCTTTCACAACTCAAAATGTGCAGCTCCATGAGATGCACATGCATGCCAAATATCAAGTTGTTATGTTAAATATTGAAAAAGGTATGACCATTAAAGTTTTCAGACGGACGGACGGACAGACTGACATACTGATGGACAGTTCAACTGCTATATGCCACCCTACCGGGGGCATAAAAAGTCTCCACGTGATATTAAAGAACACAATGAAGAATTTAAGGCATAAATGATGACTTTTTCACAAAGGGCAGTAGGCATGTAATACTGCACATTGGCCACACTCTGTGAAAGCCAGGGTTAATGTATGTGCCTAAAGTGTTATATGGACTAACCTATGCAGTCAGCAAAGGAAAACTAGACTGGATTTTTGTTTACCACAGACTTCCCTTAAACACAAAATTCCATAAAAGCAAAGTTTTATCTCTGATAAGCCTTTGCCAATTGCAGGGGCTAATATGGGACAACACTATGAACATGAATTAAGCCCAGTTGCGCTGGCACAAAATTTGTTGTTGTTTTCAACAAAATATTTTGCTCGGAACAACAAACAATCTTGATTATACTGAAACAATTTCACATGTAATCTCAAAATCTTTAATAATCTCCTCAACTAAAAGAGAGACAACATTGAACATACTTTTGTGGCCCAGTAGTATTCAGCTTGAAAATCTCCATGGACTTGTCCACATAGTCAGCAACTAGTGCCTCATCAATTTTCACAGAGCGAAGTAGCAACTTCTGCCCTCTCATGTCCGGGAACAGTTGGCATTCCACCTGGAAGGAGAGACATTTATTTGAGCCTGTTTTTGGAAAATGGGGCTTAATGGATGTTCGTGAAGTGTCGTCCTTGATAGGCCTAAGCAGTCTGCACATGCTAATCAGGGACAATACTTTCTGCCTTGACTGGATTTTGGTTAAGAAGAGATTTCTTTTTAACTGAAAAGTCCATAAAAGCAGAAAGACTGGTCCCTGATACACCTGTGCAGATTGCACAGGCTAAACTGGAATGAAACTTTAAGCATATGCATTTAGCCCCTTTTTTCCAGAGCAAGACTCATACCTGAAATCTCCTGCTAAAATAAAAACATTGAAACTATTATGTATGTATTTTCATAAGAATTAAAAAAACAACATACACAAATCTGTAAGGCATGAAATTAAAACACCATCTTTTCGTAATAATAAAACTTTCATTGCTTAGTTACAATATTATTTAAACTTGTTTATTTCCTTGTATCCTTTTCTTCACAGTTTTCATGGTAATTTTAAATAAACTCAAAACAAGAATCAACTATATACAATATGGAAACCCCTATCAAAATAAAAAGTAAACATACAAAAATGAATCAAAACACTAATTAATCAACAATCTCAACCTCATGAGTCCCTCAGCTTACATTTCTGTCATAATATAAGTTACTATTCTTGTATAAAAGACATGCAAATGCTTAAATAACGGATATTTCTTGCATAATAGAACTATAAAGGGGTTAACATGAACAATCCTTTTCTGTTAATATAAAAATTATATACTTTTCAATTTCAGCGTTTAAGAAATGTGAAAGACAGACTTTATAACATTTTATGCTGGCACACTGGGGTTGACCCTCAATATACAAGAGAATGTATTCACCAAACAATTCTTACACTTTAAAATAAATAATATGCAGCCATTAATGATGATGTAGTTAACAAAATGAGCTTTAAGAAGAATGGTGTACATAGGTTTTTAATTCAAGTTTGACTGAAACTAATGTTCTAAAAAATGTCTTGTTAAGAAAAATATTTATTTGTAGACTTAAGTCTTAGAATTATTTGGTGAACAGTGGCCCCAGCCCCTATCTGTTGAGGCATATCACACTCACCCTAATAAGGCCCTCAGCAGAGGCTATGATCTCTGAACAGTGGCCCCAGCCACTAGAGGCATATCACACTCACCCTCATAAGGCCCTCAGCGGAGGCCCCTGCCCCTATCTGTTGAGGCATATCACACTCACCCTCATAAGGACCTCAGCGGAGGCCCCAGCCGCTATCTGTTAAGGCATATCACACTCACCCTCATAAGGCCCTCAGCGGAGGCTATGATCTCTGAGAAGCAACGCAGGATGATGTCTCGTATCTCCTTGAACGGTGGGTCAAACACGATCTTTGGCTCCTCCACTCGCAGCTTGATGATCATGATCTGGGCCATCACGTACCGCAAGTCATCAAATGTCTCGCCATAGTCATTACCAGTCTGCAGTGGAATCAAGAACGAGATTATATGAGGGTTAACTGTGAGTAAAATATAGGCTAGCAGCCCCGTAGTTGTTACCAGTCCGCAGCAGAATCCAGGTGTAAGCATGGAAATATATGTGGGTTAAATTGAGTTTAATGACCAGTATCCAATGGAATTCAGCATGAGCATTAAATATATGAGAAATATGAGCCACATTGTTTGTCTTTTATTGCAGTGATCTTTAAAAGGTATAATCCATTCAGAAAAGAATAATTCGCTTAAAATTGTATTCCCTACTTGCACACAACACTGCTATAAACTAAATAATACCCCCCCCCCCCCCCCCCCCGCCCTAAAAAAAAGGTAAAATGACCCTATCCCCAATATCCCCAAGAAATAGAAAAACAGTCTCAACACAATGCATGGATTTAAAAAAAAATATTACCATAACATTGAAACCCATAATTAAACATTCCACTGCTATTGATTTTTTCCACACCTTCAAATAAATATAATTCTTTCTTTCTAAAAAGAGGTTAAATGGCCCCTTTCCCAGAGAAATAACAATTGCTATAATTTTACATTACACTTTTATTACTTTTTTTCCACAAACAGAAGTAAAAAAAATATTTAAAAAACACACCGCATGGGTCTGAAAAAACTGCAGAAAATCCGCCAGTGAGTTGATAACCATGCCACGTAGCTGTCCAGACATAATGGCCGCCACGGTGGAGAAGAACTCCTGTACAAGCTCGGTGCTGTCCGAGTCGTTGGGGCCAACCAGGTGCTGCCAGTGGTCCGCGTAGTCCTGGAACACCTTGGCGCAAGTTGGGATCCAGCTGGAAGGCAGGGGAATAGAGTTGAGGGGAGTTGCAAGAAAACAAGAAATCAGGGCTTAATGCACATGCGTAAAGTGTCATCCTTGATAAATCAAGGACCAAACTTTTGGCCTAGACTTGTGTTCGTTTAGAAGAAACTCTTTCAAATGAATATTTCCATACAAGTGAAAAGTGTCGTTACAGATTTACCTTTGCAGTCCACACAGGCTTATCTGGTACTATACTTAACACACATACAGTAAGCCAAGTTTTCCCATACTGCAACTCATTTTGATGAAAAATATGCTTTAAAAATTTTTTTGGAGATATTACAATCCAGAACTGTACAGTGTGCAGCTAAAAAAAACATGTTGAAAAATGGATGAGTTTATTGAACTTTTTTCATCATTGACTTTTTTCCAGAATTATTACTTTTTCAACTAGCATAATTACATGGCCTCAAAAGTGTCTATAACAGGCATAAAATTAACCATTTGCACAGTAAACGGCTTCCCATTCTCATCAGTATTTCACAAGTGACCTACCTTTTTCTGAGCACCTCGTGTGCGTCCCAGCACTGCTTTGTGATCAGAGACTCGAACTCTGACGGCAGCAGGGGCATGTCTGCAGCCTCCAACTCCTTCAGGTTGATGAAGCGCAGGCTCGAGAACCTACAATGGGTCATGCATTTGAACCTTAACCTTTTGCATGCTGGGAAATATGTTGTCTGCTAAAATGTGGTCTGCTTTATTTCTAAAATTAGCATTTTCTTTGATTTTTTTTTAAAGAATACTATCAGAATAGCAAACAGTTTGGATCCGGATGAGGCGCCACGTTCTGTGGCGTCTCATCTGGATCCAAACTGTTAACAAAAAGGCCTTCAAAATTCGGTTCCAACACTGAAAGAGTTAACCTCTCAAATAGGCCCTTTTAATCATTTGTAGATCTTTAGAAAATAAAATTATATTTTTGACCTTTCTTGCTAGATTTAAGTTTGTAAGTTCCAACTCTAAGATACTGATGAACAGCAAACAGCATCAAACCATGGCGTAGTGGATATGGTGTCCCATTTTATCCAGAAGGTCATAGATTTGATCCCCACTGTGGGAACGTTCTTTTGATCTTCTTAAAACATTCCAAAGCACTGATTCTACCTTGAAAACAGACTCATGTGTGTTTCAATAAGCCATAGGCTTTTGATGCATTTAAGCTAAAAGAAAAGCTTTCAATCAAATTAAACTAATTGAGACGCGTTCTGAGAAAACGGGGCTTTATGTATGTGCATAAAGTGTCATCCCAGATTAGCCTGTGCAGTCTGCACAGGCTTATCAGGGACGACACTTTCTACTTTTATGGTATTTATCGTTTAAAAGGAAGTCGCTTCTACACAAAAATCCAGCTAAGGCGGAAAGTGTTGTCCCTGTTTAGCCTGTGCGAACTGCACAGGCTAACTTGGGATGACACTTTACGCACATGCATTAAGCCCAGTTTTCCCAGAACGTGACTCAATTTAGCAATGCTACTTACTGATCAAACCAGATGTTCTGCAAGTGTTGCATGATGGGATTGGTGATGAACAGGTGCTGCCTGTTGTGCTCCTTTAGCTGTAGGAAAGTCTCATGCCATGGCACTGGGGCACGGATGATTCTACAACACCATAGGATGATTTAAAATAAGTATGTCTCTAAAATAGGCTAGTTTTCTTTAAGGCCATAGTAACTGCATTTTGGGGGCCTCTTTATTAAATAATTGAGCCTAGTTCATGTAAAAGCATGCTTTCTGCCTGTGCATAAAGTGTCTTCCCAGATTAGCCTGCGCAGTGTACACAGGCTAATCATGGACAACATTCTTCATTTAAACTTCATTTTTGCTTAGAAGACACTAATGCCTTCCTTTAAAACAAACAATGCTGTATAAGGGGAATGCGTCATCCCTGATAAGCCTGTGCAGCCGGCACTAGCTAATCTGGGAGGATACTTTACACACATGAATGAAGTCAAGTTTTACCAGAATGTGGCTAATTTATAGGCATGCCAGCCTTAACCCTTTCAGTGCGGGAACCGAATTTTAAAGGCCTTTGCAAACAGTTTGGATCCAGATGAGACGCCACAAAACGTGGCGTCTCATCTGGATCCAAACTGTTTGCTATTCTGATAGTATTCTTTGAAAAAAATTCAGCAGACGACATTTTAGCAGACGACAAATTTCCCAGCATGCAAAGGTTAAGGCCATAGAAACTGCATTTTTGGGGCCTCTTTTGAAAACAAAATAAAACAATAATCTGGGAATAGGAGGGTACAAGCAAGCTGACCCATGTTTCAAGTCTTTTTAAAATAACATACCACATGATCTATAATTATTTGGAAAAAACTATCACCTGCACATAAAAGGGGTCAATTTTGTTTGTAAATACAGATTAGACAAAGTTTTATAAAATTGTGGAGATCCCAATTACAATGATTGGACAATGTATTTATAAAAACACTCTCTAAAATGGGAATGTCTAATTTAAGGTCATATAAACTGCATTTTGAAGGATATAAAAAAAATATCAATTATTGATACAGATTACTTATCAACTTATAATGAAGTAATAACACTGAATAAAATACAAGGGATTCAGACCTTATTCTAAATATTACAAAAGACCTGTTTCATGCGAAAATGGGTCATGCATTATATGTGACCAGTTCAAATTAGGCTACAGACCAGACTGCACATTTGCTCAGTCTGGTCTTAATCCTTTGCATGCTGGCAAATTTGTCGTCTGCTAAAATGTTTTCTGCTAAAATGTTGTCTGCTGAATGTCTTTAATTAGCATTGTCTTTGATTTTTTCAAAGAATACTATCAGAATAGCAAACAGTTTGGATCCTGATGAGACATCACATTCTGTGGCGTCTCATCTGGATCCAAACTGTTTGCAAAGGCCTTCAAAATTCGGTTCCAGCACTGAAAGAGTTAAGCTTTATACCCTTTTGCTGAAAGTCATGCAAGGTTTTGTGGTCTAATTAGCAGACAGAGTAGCCCCTAACTAGAGTGTGCAGCCCCTGGCTAGACAGTGTAGCCCCTAACTAGAGTGTGCAGCCCCTGGCTAGACAGTGTAGCCCCTGACTAGAGAGTGCAGCCCCTGGCTAGACAGAGTAGCCCCTGACTAGAGTGTGCAGCCCCTGGCTAGACAGTGTAGCCCCTGACTAGAGTGTGCAGCCCCTGGCTAGACAGTGTAGCCCCTGACTAGACAGAGTAGCCCCTGACTAGAGTGTGCAGCCCCTGGCTAGACAGTGTAGCCCCTGGCTAGACAGAGTAGCCCCTGACTAGAGTGTGCAGCCCCTGGCTAGACAGTGTAGCCCCTAACTAGAGTGTGCAGCCCCTGGCTAGACAGTGTAGCCCCTGACTAGAGAGTGCAGCCCCTGGCTAGACAGTGTAGCCCCTGACTAGAGAGTGCAGCCCCTGGCTAGACAGTGTAGCCCCTGACTAGAGAGTGCAGCCCCTGGCTAGACAGAGTAGCCCCTAACTAGAGAGTGCAACTGTACAGGCTGGTCTGGAGCTACACAGGCCACATATGGCATAAGAACCATTTTCCCATGACCTGATTAATTTAATTCATGTTGTTTTGATGTTTTAAATAAAGGATCTGACAAGATTGAAATTTCATACAATATTTCATCTAGAAGTTTTGTAAGTAAGTGAGCGTTTGGCAAGCATATTAAAGAATTTTCTGGATTATTGCCTGATCTTTTTCATCACATACTGTACATTATATAAACACATTTTGATAATTTCTTAAAGTTGTTAACTGCTTTGATGTAATTTGAGAGTGACAATGTCATTTTTCCAAAATAACATCATGTGATTCTTTGGTAAAAGAAAGTGAAGGCAATAAAACACTCAATATTTTAAAGATATTTTATATAAGTATTTTTTAGTAATAAACTCATTCAAATATTTATCAGTGAAAAATTATACATAAAAAGTCATTGTAAAATTACTTTAATATGTATTTTGTACTATTCAAATTCTGATTTGTTTTCGTCTATGTATTTAAGACCTTTAATAGACTAGTATACACATACTTGCGACAGCTTTGTTCAGTTATAGCTCTTACGTCAGAGGGGAATATCAAGTGATAAAATTCTAATCCGCAATCAGGCCAGCTGTACTGATTAAAGAACAATTTAATGTTCTTATCCTTATATAAAGACAACCCATTCAATAAATAAATCAATCAATACCATTCACAAACATTAAGTAGCATTGCCAGACCAGTACAATAGGCAGCCATGAAATGAACATGGCACTTATCCAGGGGATTTTATGCACTTGGCAGAAAATACCCCATCATTATTCATTTAAATCACCAACAATCAATATGAAGCAATATAAAAAAAAATGATGTACTTTTTAGGCCATTCAACCACTTAAATACAGGGACTTTCGGATTCATGCAAATACTTTACACAGAATCAACATAAAAATATTAAATTTATCTTTGTTCAAAACATCCTCAAGCTTCTTATCTCATGGCATAATTCTTTATCATATCAAAATAAGCATAGCATAATACACATGTTAACTCTAAATGTTTCTATTTATGTTCGTATTTGTGAACCTTTTAGTTGTTTCTACTTTTATACTGTATAAATGTATCACACATTAAACTGAATTTCTGAGCTATTTAAGACACAGGCTAAGAATGGTACCAGTTTAACCCTTTAGCACTCAGAAATGCACTTTGACACATTTGAAGTCCTTTAGTAAAAAATCACATTAAATTTAAGTCCATTCTTAATATATAGTCAAGTTTGAAAGGCTTCATTTCCAACCCTAGAATACAGATGAGTGGCAAACAGCATTAAACCTGAACAGTCTGCGAGTTACTTAGCCATAGCCATTTTCACTTGGGAAAATGATTGACAGAAGACACATGCTGTATGGAGTTTCCCAGACGTGGGGTAAGTTTTGGTTGATTTCATATACAATAAGAAAACTGGGCTTAATGCATGTGCATTGAGTGTTACCCAAGATTAGCCTGTGCATTATGCACAGGCTAACCAGGGACAACACTTTCGACTTTTAAGGTATTTTTTGTTTAAATGAAGCCTCTTCTTAGCGAAAAGTCAGTTTAGGATGGAAGTGTCATCCCAGATTAGCCTGTGAGGACTGTACAGACTAATCTGGGACAAAACTTTACGCATATGCATTTAACCCCATTATCCCAGAGCGAGGCTCAAATCATTAGTTTATCCAAATACAGCAGCATATTACCTCTGTGGGAATGACTTTGGTACAGTGCCAATGTGGACCCTAGCCTTCTCTTCGGGGTCTTTCAAAATGTAGTCAACTGAAAAAAGGATCAAACCAGATATGTACCTGCATAAAATACACACGGTAAATAAATCAATTGTAAAGCACATAACAATCATGCTTTGGTTAAAGTTAGGTAAAGAGATGGTACAAGCCATAAGCCACACAGCTTTTGATGATGTTACACTATGCTTTATCGGAATGCTTCTTCTGGCTTTTATTTTATAAATATTTAGTTAGAATGTTAAATCAATGCAATACGCTAATGACATGAATACTGGCATGACCAAAATAGCTTTTTTTTATTCAATGAGCTAAAACTTTGAAGATAAAAATAAGGTCAGCTAAATCATGTGTCATATCTTTCTACTCCCAGTTGCTCAAAACTTTAACTGCCAGTTAAGTTATCTGTCTATATGTTAACTTCAAACCCAAATAAAATTGATTTTAAAAACAATTTTATTATCAAGCATATGCAAATAATTCGCAATTGACAAACATATTAAAGGGTTAACAATTAAGTCACATCAATAACTAGATACAACAAGAGCATCGCATAGCAGGTGCCAATGCTCGGCTGTGGGTGCAGTTTTGAATAAATAAAAGCTTGTCAGAAGTAACCTTGACCTAGTGACTCAAAAATGGGTGTGTCGTGTAGAACTCATCAAGGAGCATCTACATATGAAGTTTCAAAGTTGTAGGTGGAAGCACTTTGATTTTAAAGCCAATGTTAAGGTTTTAGCACGGCGGACGAGCTGGCTATGACAATACCTCTCCGAAAACAGCCGAGCTAAAAATTGAGGGGAAAACAGCCGAGCTAAAAAATTGAGGGCTGTTAGCTTAACTAGTCATTAAAGGTTTGAGCAACAAAGATTAGAAGTCCATCAGGTATATGCCTATTTCTAAACAACCTTCTTCATCACACTTCTCACCTATCGATTTTCTGATGCTGTACTCGTAGTCATGGTTGATTTCCTCTGATAGGTCCTGGATCATGTGATCAAGCTCGTTGTTTGTGAGTAGAGCGCTGGGAACCAGGCCACACACGTTCTTCATCATGCTTGGGTCGGGAACTGCTATCATTGATTTGTCAATGCCTTTGTCGATGTAGTAGTAGTAACGCTAAAATGAATATGCTTCCACTTAAAGAGGTTCTTTTATTGAAACATTGTCCAGTACATCATTACTTAAAATACTAAAGTAACAATAAATTAGGATATTTCATATCACATTTATTAAAAAAGTTCTGCATTTAGTCCACTAAATAGTAGAGCTGCGATCTGGGAAAATGGGGCTTAATGCATGTCTGTAAAGTGTTGTTCCAGATTAGCCTGTGTAGTCTGCACTGGCTTATCAGCAACAGCATCTTTCCCTTAAATGGAATCTTTCTTTTAAAGTAGTCTCTTCTAAGCTAAAATCCAGTTTAAGCTGAAAGTGTTGCCACTCATTAGCCTGTGTGGACTGCACAGGCTAATCTGGGAAGACACTTTATGCACATGCATTAAATCGTGTTTGTCCAGAGCAAGGCCAGTTTGAACTTTTATAAAAGGATTATCCATTAACTTATTTACTAACAAACTAAAGTAAAAAAACAGATTAATTTTGACATTTATAAAAGGATATACTAAGTTTCAGCCACTGGATATGACATTAACAAAAGCAAGCAATAAGAAAGAGATCCAAACCTCCAGGTCGCGTTCTGTAGGTAGGCCAGTCTGGATATCATCCTCGATCTCAATCGACCTCATGATGTCCATCTGCTCATGCGGGGTCAAGGGTCGACTGGGAGGCATCTCGTCTACTTCCTCTAGCTGCTCCCTGGGGGAGTGGTCACCATCATACCTGGAGACAAACAGCAACAACACTTAGCTATCACCATCATACCTGGAGACAAACAGCAACAACACTTAGCTATCACCATCATAATATGAGCCTCAATCTGGGAAAACTGGGCTAAATGCATGTGCACTTGTTAAATGCTAATCGGGGATGAAACTTTCCACTTAGACTGGATTTGCATTTGTAAGAGACTTCTTTTAAACCAAAAACATTAATAAAAGCAGAAAATGTTGTCCCTGGCTAGCATGTGCAGAATTCAAAGGCTTATTTTGGATGACACTTAAAACGTATGCATTAAGCCCAGTTTTCCGAGAACAAGGCACATATTTAGCAGTCTTGCAATATATGAAACACCATAACTGGCCGTAAGAACTTGTTAACACACAAATCATACTTGCCTAAATTGCATTCTACAAAGTGGTACATGGGCTTAATTTAATTAACATCCATGAGGGCCAGTATTCTTGATTTTTTTTCTGGTCTTTGTGCAGATTTACTGGATTTGCACAAGGGCTGACTGACAGTTGCAGAGACTGAGGAAGTGGATAGCAGATCATTTATGTCATGTTGTAACAAGCAAATATGTATGAAAACTATGACACACAGAGAAGAACTTCCTAATTAGTCTTTGCTGTGTATATAAAATAAGAAACATTTAAACCTCTAAAATGATTTTTTTGTTTGTTGATTTTTGAGAAACGTTTTACTTTTACAAGATATTAAAATCATGTATTTCTCTCATAAAGCATGTTATACTGCTTCTTTCAAATAGCATCAAGCAAACCAATGAATACATGGATAAGCAACTGTAAGCTAACAATTAAGGCTATCGTGACATAGTGGATATATGGTGTCCGTCTTACAACCCAGAGGTAATGGATCCCCAATGGTAAAGTGTTGTTTCTATCTCTCTACAGACACCAAGTCCTGTTCTACCTAGGAAACAGTCTTGAGAGCGTTTAAATAAACCTTACCATTTTGATGCAATCAAGCTTAAATACATAGGTTTCAACAAACTAAACGCTCCCTACTACATGAGCCTTACCCGTTGCCATTTGCAGCATGCCCATTGTCCTTGCCATTCACTGCCTTTCCCATGTTGGTCTTGCTGCGTGTCAGGCCCCTAGGGCTCTGTATGCTGCCACTCAGTGTTGGGGCTGAAGAAATAAATGGTGAGCCTTGTTAGGGGAAAACTGGGCTTAATATATGTGCGTAAAATGTCATCCCACATTAGCCAGTGCAGTCTACAAAGGCAATTCAGAGATTTAACTTTACACTTTTATGGATTTTTTTTTATTACAAAAAGTTTCTTCTTAACAAAAATAACACCCAGGCGGAAAGTGTCGTCCCTGATTAGCCTTAGCAAACACGCATTAAGCCCATTTTCCTCCAAAATGAGTCTTAAATGAAAAGTACATGACATTCAAGGTGACTTGCGTAAAACATCAGTTGACATTGTCAAAAGCACAGGTACTTGAAAAAAATAATTTTGGTCCTTATATAATATTATATCTTATGATAACTATATAAGGACACAATTTTTTTTCAAGTACCTGTGGTCAAAAGCACCAATGAGAATGTATTAAAGAAAAACTATCAATGTAGAAGGATTTGCAAAAATGAGTTGATGAAAATGACTAGCTAACAAATGTTTAATTTTTGCTAAATATATTTATGTTAATTTATCATAAAGTATATTTATTTGAAATAAATTCTAACATTTGGATGTTGCCCTTGTTATTGATGCTATTTATACATAAAGTTAACTGACTCTGCAACTTCTCTCAACATTGTGATGGCCAATAAAGATACAGACAATTTGATATTGATGTTGATTGTAAATCTAATTTATTAAATTCTAAATATTGCTGACTGTTAGATTCATGAGCCCATGGTTAAGTTTCTACAGTTTTTGCTTCACTTCATCACAGTATTTCCATGTGTTTTATAAAAAAAAAAACAGGATGGAAACATAAACACCTTACGCATTCTTTCTACACAAAAAGTATTATTTATGTCTTTCACATAACTTATTTTGTAGCCATCAAATAAATGTATCACAATACACAAAACTTAACATTAAACCATTTGTGCCTAAGGTCTAGAAAAAAGGCCTTGGCAAACAGCGTAGACCCAGATGAGACGCTGCATAAATGGATTAACCAATACAAGTAAAGACTTACCAGGAATTTTAGCCCTCTGAAGTTTAGGCAAGTCTTTCATCTTGAGATCACTGGCCGAGGGCGTGTAGTTGTTGGCTATCGACTCACTGGGAGTCCTGTGGAATTTTTGCTCCTTAAAAGGGGCTGCAAGGGTCCATGATGTCCCCTTCATGATAGGGGGGTGCTCGCTATTTCGAAGCACAATCTGAAAAAAGGAAATGTTTAATACTTGATATTAAAACGAAGCTTATAAAACAACAGTTAACATGATGATACCTTTAGGGCTAATACATGAATTGTTTTAAAACTGTTTGCATGCTTTATTCTTTGATATTTTTGATACTTATTTTTGTTTACATTACCTCACAGAAACAAAATTGAGAAATGAAGCTTTAGTACAAATACATCCCAAAGCTAAAATGTGGAAACAATTACAGGTCAAAGCATAATACATGTGTAATTATGTTAATGTTTTACTGTTACTATGCACAATCATTATGCATATTTATTTTTGATGAAATTTTTTTACATCATGAAAATAACAATATAAAAATAACAATATGCATTATAAATCTCTATCAAAATTAATCTCACATTGTATTTATCTTGTACTGCGACGGCATAGTAGATATATTGTCTACCTAGCAATCCGGAGATCATGGGTTGGTTCCAATATTGTGGGAGCGTTCTTTAAATCCTTCGGAAACACACCCAAGTACTGGTTCTATCCAAGAAACGGACTCGATATTATTTCAACAAACCTTGGGTTTATAATGCAGTAGCGCTTAAAAACATAGTTTTAAACTCACCTTGTACAGGTCTGAGGCCTCCTTGACTGTCTGTGGGAGGGGAGGCAACCCCGGCAGACCCCTCGTCTTGCTGCAACTCTGCAGCGGGGTCTGCACACACTGTAAAAAAGGGAAACAGATTTAGTTGTGTGTAACCCATTGCATTGGTTGATATTGGTGGCAAATGCTGTCAGCATTAACAAACCAGTGCAGTTGTGATTCCAAAAAGACATTTTTTATCCTTAGGGCTATTACATTTTACAATATTCTCCAAGCCATTGGTAGGATTTAAAATACATTATCAGACTCAGTTATATGAGGAACTTCTTCTGCAAAAGCAAATGTGAGTTGATGTTCTTGCAGTAATTTCTTGATGAAAGTAGAAATAAGATAGTCTAATGATTAAAATTTCAAGCAAAATACGAACTGATTGGGTTCAACATAATTGATCTTTTGTTTGTCTAAAAATATATTTCAACAGGGACCACTGGCAATACAATTGTATTTTCTTCTTTTAGAGTTGAAACCATTCCCCCCAAAATCCTTGTGAACGGAAAGAAACTTGTTTTTCAGAGATTGATACAATTTACATTTCTGTTTAATCAAACAACAAAAAGGCATTGACTGCCAAGTTGTTATTGATAAAATGAAATAAAAATGAAATTAAATTGAAACTGGAAACAGTTGACATTTTAAAAGTATGCCATGTTTGCGTTGCACCATTAACACAGTTTGCTTTTCAGAAACTGTGAGCAGGCGCTTGCCAGACAGGGTCATTTGGACAATAATGATATTGATTTGCCTATCTAAATGGCAATTCAAACAGCAATAAATAACTTGTTCAGTGGCGAAGCAGAAATATTGACAAATCAACATGATTTAATTCAATCCAAACAATGATTATTTGAAAAATGGAATGTGAATATTATTTGTTTTAACTGTTGCCCAGCATTAACAAAACAACTTTGCATGTGTAATCAAAGGGCTAGAAATGGGCCAGGTGATTTTACATTAGGGGTTTACTAAAGCAATAATTAATCACAAAACTGAATTTAAATGTTATTAATGTTATTGGCATAATCTGCTTTTTTCATAACTCTTTCTTACTTCTGTATTTTAAACCTAAATATTACCTCTATGCTACTTGCATTGGAAATGAGCTGCTAAAGGCTGTAATCACAAGAAATATACCCAGATTCTTTCATCATTAGATCAATAACTTGTGTTCAACAGCATTCATGTCCTTAAAGTTCCTAAAATGCTCTATACCACATACCGAGCTTGAGAATTATACCTTCTGTATCAATGATCAACATCTTTATGACCAGCAATCAATCAACGCCTATCTGAATTGCAGAGCTTAAGCGCAAAGATAACCTCATGTAAGACTATTGACAAGATGAAATTTCAAAGACGTTTTATTAGTCTGCCCATTTCAGCTCAAGTGCCTAATTTCTAAATAATTAATCATTAATTGGCTATCAGATCAAAACATTTAGTGCAGCACTAAATTAACCGAGTATTGACACTGACAGAAAAAATGTATAAACGGTGCTTTACACAGCTGACATTTTGCTTAGATCTTCCTTTTTTACTCAAAAGGCAAAACTACCAGGTATGCATAAAGCAGTTTTTATATTTAACTTTAAAGACAGACTACACAATTTTAAACACATTCAAAATATCCCTATATTGAATTACATTTCAATTCCTATACTCCATTTTGATTAAAATGGTACTTCTTTTGCACACTAAGTTTAAAATAATTATATAGCACTTTGGAAATCCCATATCAAAGAAAAATACATGTCGTATTAGATGAAAAATTAACAATAAACTGGTTGTTACCATATCATTATTTTACAAAAAAAGCAAGGATCACTGGATCAATCTACGCTCCTTATCTCATTGGTGCAATTTTATCTTGGGTTTACTTGTTGTGCCATTTACACAAAATAGTAGAGTTTGATACTTATAAATCTGACAATACAGATAAAACCAGCAGATTTATGAATGAATTAATACTATACAAACAAGGGGATTTTTTTAAAAACCATATTAAACACATGACTAATGAATAAACTAACTCCATACAAATAAGATGATTTTAAAAGAATATATTTACATGGTATTACACCATTTATTCACACACAATTTTCATGAAAACCACAAGTAAAATATTATTATAATATTTAGCCAAAATTCATCATTCTATATTATCCTCCTATATATTTTGTTGAGTGATAGCCCTAAAAATTGTATTATCTAAGATGGAAACTGATATTTGTCACAAAATGGTATCATTTTACTTGTAAATTTTTTATGTCATTATAAAACTACATGTTTTATAAATAAAATAAGAGGCCTCCTAATTATAAATTACCATTCACAAATTACAACTGTCACGAAATATAACTGAGTACTATTTCTGGACATATAAGTGACTAAGAATTAAGACAAGTTCCTATAACACATTAAATTTTTCCAACGAGAAGAAATTAAAATTCTTTAAATCCCTATACATAAAATTGAGATGCAATATATTCATTTATATTTTATAAAATTATGATGGATTTTTTTTTGAGTGTTTTTCATATCATTTTTAGGCACTGTGGCATGTAAATTAAAACATTCTCTTTGTCTAATTAAGAAACAAGTTTGGAAGAAAAGTTCTAAAACATCTGACAGTTAGGTAATATGTACATGACTTTGTGACATACACAAACAAATGCACTAGATCTTCTAAGCTATATTGATACTTAAATTTGTTAATTCAGCTAGTCTGCCATCAGAGTTAGGCATATTTAACATTTTGAGTGTTGACATAAGTATAAAAATGCATTAACAAGAGCACCGCATATCGGGTGCCACACTTGGCTACTGTTGCAGTTTTGAATAAATGAAATCTTGTCAGATTTTTTTTTTAAAGGTTACAGTGACCTTGACCTTTGACCAAGTGACCCAAAAATGGGTGTGGCGTGTAGAACTCGTCAAGGTGCATCTACATATGAAGTTTCAAAGTTCTAGATGGAAGCAATTTGATTTTAGAGCCAATATTCAAAGCCTTAACAAAATGTTAAGGTTTTAGCACGACGCGGACGTCAGACAGGGAGCTGGCTATGACAATACCTCGGGTTTTCTCCAAAAACGCAGAGCTAAAAATGATTTAAAAACATCAAATTTTAGACAAGCTTTAAATCCATGTACCATATTAACATTTCTATTGGATGCACAAACAAAAGCAATTCATACTGATAATGAAGCATGTGCATAGAGTATAAATATGAACAACAAACATTTAATATACGAAAATTTCTACATGCTGTACAATTATTTTGACTCATTGTAGAACAATAATTTTGGTGACTCGTATTTAAGATATGCATTAGTTACTCCAAATGTTGCATAATTGGAGCAACCTAATGATTCTGAGCATGTTGTCTTGAATTTAAAATATAAAATAGGGTCAATAGTATTTCAATTTTATTTGCAATTGCATAAACAGTCCTGTCCCTTTTTTCCTACTCTGTTGAAATGCAATCCCTTTTGGGTGTTCTGATTGGTTATGTCACGGACTCTAGATGAGACAGATATGAAACGGGACCGTATCGGCAAATAGCTTGTCGGGATTTTCAAGAATCTTTAAATTATTTTAATTAATTGATAATTTAAGGTAAATAACCTTTCATATAATTATACATAATAACCTCTTTGAAAATAAACAACAAACGATGAATGTTTTGACTCCCATTTTATTTGAAGTATGCAAAGCCGAAAAATATCAAGAGGGTCAGCTATATACGCTGTCTCGTAATAAAATTAACACCCTGTCTGTGTTATAAACAAGAGCTGGTTGGGAGCGTGCCATTAATGGTTATTACAATCAAGCACTCACACCCCTGATGAGGCTTAATCAAGGTGTCAAAGCTTCAAACAATGACCTCTCTATTTTTGTATTAATTCCAAGTAAAAGACAACTAAAATCAAGAATGATTATAACAAACATGTAATGGAGTAAAAACAATCTACCTTTGTCAAACTGAACAAGATCTGTTACTCTTTACTACTAGCAATAATGCCCTCCGATTCAGATGCAATCGATGAAATAAGCATGATGAAACAAATGAAATATTTACCATTCACTGTTTCGAATCCGTGCTTGGAAATCATATGACACCGAAAATGAGACATTGTCTTGTATTTGGGCACTCTGTACACTGGTAGACACCCACTGATTCGATTGCTTTTGTCACTTTTACTTTCTTACACAGTTTAACATTCTCAGAATCATCACTGCTACATGTGTAATCACCTAACAATTCATCTAAATCTATGTCGTCATCATCCCAGTGAAAAAAATCCGATTTTGAATAGTTGGACATGATGCACTGATTTCAAAATAAGAAATGATCTGCGTAACACCGACCGTGATTTTCAAGAATCTCTAAATAAGTTTAATTAATTGATAATTTAAGGTACATCACCTTTCATATCATTATACATAATAACCTCTTTGATAATAAACAACAAACAAATGTTTTTCACACCCATTTTATTTTAAGTGTACAAAGCCGAAAATATCAAGAGGGTCCGCTATATACGAGGTCTCATATAAAATTATCACCCTTTCAGTGTTATAAACAAGAGCTAAAATCGTTAATTTATTAAGCTTCATTAATAGTAAGATTTTTTGATATGTTTCGTGAACAATATATTTGATAAACAATATAATAATCCTGGCAACTGAAATTTAATGGTCGGTATCTAAACAAATGCATAATCACCAAGACCGTAGCATCAGTTCGGTGCGTTATGACCGCGCGCTACTTTCGTACAAAGTCATTCCTTATTTACTTTCATTTTTTTAACCCATTTTTTTCTATCGTATACAGAATTCTATTCTCCTAAACAAGATGTAGATTTAAAAACTGAACTCCTAATATAAACGTTACAAATCTGTATAAAGTACGACCATGTTTACCGTAAATATAGATTCTAAAACGGTATGATATTTGCAAAAGTTAAAGTTATAACTCGCCCGGCTGCCCAAATTAGAAGTAAAACTTCATATATATTTATATATCTGAAAACTACGAAATGTAGGCTTTCTAATGATACATATTTTTTCAATATCGGCTGAGAAATAAAAGTAAAATTACAAAAAAGACGTTAGTGGGAACATCAAAATGTATAACCTCGGCGCTTTGATGAACGCTAATCGATAGCTACTGGTTACGTAACAAAGTATCGACAAGGTTAAACGCGTGTGGGTAAAATATAAAATGTGTATTTCTCGTGTTTAACTCGCTATACATCCATTAATAACAACGGAAATATACTAAAAGTTATATTTTTTTGAAAGAGGAATTAATAAGCAACAAGATAACGTATAAACCAATAAAATCGGATGTTTTGTTTTTGCATAAATTTGAATTGACTACAGTAAGGGTCAAATACTCGTTTCAACTCCCTGTCAATATACGCTCCATGGTTATGTTATTGAACTAATTTCTAAATAAGAAGTCTATGCAAAATCAAAATAGAGAAATAGAAAGACAGAACATCCTCACACATGCCATCAATGTATACTACAGTGCTTAGTTAACGGATGTACAGCAACCAGTTTCAAAGTACTGACTAGTTCCTTGGAGCTAACTCCATATAGAAAGTCATGACATATTTATGTCAAACTACAAATCTATAAATTTTAATTGTATAAAGGAAGTCTAGTTATATACAGATACCTCTGTATATATTTATGACATCAGTAAAGTTTTGCAAATCAAAATAGTCAAATGACTTCAATTATACCTTAAAATGTCTCTAATAAAAAAAGGCCCAACTGATTTTTGTTCACACGAATAGCGATTCTTTTGAAATTATCTAAACGACCTTGAATGAGGGATCAGCATTGTCGAAATAACTTTGCGTTTCAAAATAGAGAAATAGAAAGACAGAACATCCTCACACATGCCATCAATGTATACTACAGTGCTTAGTTAACGGATGTACAGCAACCAGTTTCAAAGTACTGACTAGTTCCTTGGAGCTAACTCCATATAGAAAGTCATGACATATTTATGTCAAACTACAAATCTATAAATTTTAATTGTATAAAGGAAGTCTAGTTATATACAGATACCTCTGTATATATTTATGACATCAGTAAAGTTTTGCAAATCAAAATAGTCAAATGACTTCAATTATACCTTAAAATGTCTCTAATAAAAAAAGGCCCAACTGATTTTTGTTCACACGAATAGCGATTCTTTTGAAATTATCTAAACGACCTTGAATGAGGGATCAGCATTGTCGAAATAACTTTGCGTTTCTGTGTTTCCCTTATGTAATTTTGTTAAGTAACTGAAGTTTGACTGTGTCAAAATTATTTTCAATTTGGAATGTTGTGTAACATAAGTTATTTAGCAAAGTGCTTCGACAAAAGCAAGATGCATAGGTGTACAAATTATCCATCTATCCAATTATGCCCTCTATTTTACTTTTTTATTTTAAGTCACTTTTGTCATAAAAAGCACTTTGGAGAGTGTTTATGGTTATTGCTGACCAACTGGCAAAGTCTCATAGACTTTGATATAGGATTTTCCTATAATTTAATATTGCACAATCAGAAAACATAAAAAGGGACATATTTAGTTATGACGGGCAGAATTAACAGTGCTAGACAAATGTATGTAGAGTCACTGTACAAATTGCTATATTTTCCATGCAATACCAATGTGAAGACGCTGACAATGCCAGTGTATCACAACATGACACACATTTTGTACAATACCTAGTATACCTTAAAGCCCCATTCCAAGCGTTCACTAGTCCTTTGCAAACTATTTTTTACCTTTGCCCTTTCCAACGCCATATTGACAATTGTGTTAAATCAATTCCAGCAAGGTTGTTTTTTTACTCTTACATCCAAACAAAGTAATTCGATATCAAAGCTTAAATGTAAAATATTCAAAATTATAAGTTTCAATAACAACTTTAATCGTATAACTATAATGCAATTAAGACTTGATTTTCCGTTTTGTAAACATGACTACGGAATAAACCCGTCCGCCATTTTAATAATCAACATCCGGGAACTCCGTTGCCATGATTGTGTCTCGTTTTTTAACTGCCACACAGTATATACGGTTACAAAACACTAACATGTTAAAAATATGAAGATGAAGTGTGTTGCAATAAAAACATAACTACGCTTTACTTTGAAGGCAATTGTTGTCAAATATTTATTGCTTTAACATTATTACAAAATGTTTTCACGATCAGGTCAAACAAATTTCAAGATAAATGGTTAATGCTCTGATATTCAACTTACTTGTTTATTATTTATTTGATTTATGGGGGAGGTATAAAACCCGGAACTATCCGGAAATCTTTATGGTAAAACCCGGATCCGATATAAATGGTTATAACTTCATTATTATTCGTCCGATATTAATTATAATGGTACCGTTGTAAAGAAGATCCTCTACAGATTCTAACCATATCAAAATATTTTATGGCAGGGTCGTAGTCGGCCTGTAAATCGCGGACAAAGTCGGCCTGTTTTAACGTTTTTTTTTACACACGCAAATGCCGAAAAGAAAACCCGGATCCGATATAAATGGTTATAACTTCATTATTATTCGTCCGATATTAATTATAATGGTACCGTTGTAAAGAAGATCCTCTACAGATTCTAACCATATCAAAATATTTTATGGCAGGGTCGTAGTCGGCCTGTAAATCGCGGACAAAGTCGGCCTGTTTTAACGTTTTTTTTTACACACGCAAATGCCGAAAAGAAAACCCGGATCCGATATAAATGGTTATAACTTCATTATTATTCGTCCGATATTAATTATAATGGTACCGTTGTAAAGAAGATCCTCTACAGATTCTAACCATATCAAAATATTTTATGGCAGGGTCGTAGTCGGCCTGTAAATCGCGGACAAAGTCGGCCTGTTTTAACGTTTTTTTTTACACACGCAAATGCCGAAAAGAAAACCCGGATCCGATATAAATGGTTATAACTTCATTATTATTCGTCCGATATTAATTATAATGGTACCGTTGTAAAGAAGATCCTCTACAGATTCTAACCATATCAAAATATTTTATGGCAGGGTCGTAGTCGGCCTGTAAATCGCGGACAAAGTCGGCCTGTTTTAACGTTTTTTTTTACACACGCAAATGCCGAAAAGAAAACCCGGATCCGATATAAATGGTTATAACTTCATTATTATTCGTCCGATATTAATTATAATGGTACCGTTGTAAAGAAGATCCTCTACAGATTCTAACCATATCAAAATATTTTATGGCAGGGTCGTAGTCGGCCTGTAAATCGCGGACAAAGTCGGCCTGTTTTAACGTTTTTTTTTACACACGCAAATGCCGAAAAGAAAACCCGGAACCGATATAAATGGTTATAACTTCATTATTATTCGTCCGATATTAATTATAATGGTACCGTTGTAAAGAAGATCCTCTACAAATTCTAACCATATCAAAATATTTTATGGCAGGGTCGTAGTCGGCCTGTAAATCGCGGACAAAGTCGGCCTGTTTTAACGTTTTTTTTTACACACGCAAATGCCGAGAAGAAAACCCGGAACCGATATAAATGGTTATGACTTCATTATTATTCGTCCGATATTAATTATAATGGTACCGTTGTAAAGAAGATCCTCTACAGATTCTAACCATATCAAAATATTGTATGGCAGGGTCGTAGTCGGCCTGTAAATCGCGGACAAAGT
Source organism: Dreissena polymorpha (assembly GCF_020536995.1). NCBI lineage: Eukaryota > Metazoa > Mollusca > Bivalvia > Myida > Dreissenidae > Dreissena > Dreissena polymorpha. The sequence goes on from NC_068356.1 coordinate 68,951,742, forward strand.
CGGCCTGTTTTAACGGTTTTTTTTACACACGCAAATGCCGAGAAGAAAACCCGGAACCGATATAAATGGTTATAAATGCATTATTATTCGTCCGATATTAATTATAATGGTACCGTTGTAAAGAAGATCCTCTACAGATTCTAACCATATCAAAATATTGTATGGCAGGGTCGTAGTCGGCCTGTAAATCGCGGACAAAGTCGGCCTGTTTTAACGTTTTTTTTTACACACGCAAATGCCGAGAAGAAAACCCGGAACCGATATAAATGGTTATAACTTCATTATTATTCGTCCGATATTAATTATAATGGTACCGTTGTAAAGAAGATCCTCTACAGATTCTAACCATATCAAAATATTTTATGGCAGGGTCGTAGTCGGCCTGTAAATCGCGGACAAAGTCGGCCTGTTTTAACGGTTTTTTTACACACGCAAATGCCGTAAAGAAAACCCGGAACCGATATAAATGGTTATAAATGCATTATTATTCGTCCGATATTAATTATAATGGTACCGTTGTAAAAAAGATCCTCTACAGATTCTAACCATATCAAAATATTTTATGGCAGGGTCGTAGTCGGCCTGTAAATCGCGGACAAAGTCGGCCTGTTTTAACGTTTTTTTTTACACACGCTAATGCCGTAAAGAAAACCAGGAACCGATATAAATGGTTATAAATGCATTATTATTCGTCCGATATTAATTGTAATGGTACCGTTGTAAAGAAGATCCTCTACAGATTCTAACCATATCAAAATATTGTATGGCAGGGTCGTAGTCGGCCTGTAAATCGCGGACAAAGTCGGCCTGTTTTAACGGTTTTTTTTACACACGCAAATCTAGATGACAATATACAATATACGCACCGTGAAGAAACTAACTCACAACTTATATACAGAAAATATTTGAATTAAATCATTAAAGGCACTTCTAGCAGAAGAACCTGGAGTTCGTAAAGACTTTTATTAAAAAGTAAGGAAATGAACTTTCAATTATTACTTTAATCAGCAATTCAACAACAAACGGGCCATATTAAAGGGTTTCATGTGACCTAATGAACTGAACTGTTAGCCCAAAAACCCCGCCCAAAACAGATTGTCATCCTATTCGTTGCCATCCTTGCAACCACAATTTACCTACGAAGGTCAGATCGGGATTCGAACCCGAAACCACCCATTAGCCATCTAAATAAGATATGATTCCGGCCTGGGTTGCTCTACCAATTAAGCTATTCTGACCTTTTGAAAAATATATGGGTAAACTGCAATGCTGTTGAATAGCATGATTAACTTGCTTAGAAAAACGTTTCCAAAGAATTACATGTACATTTCATTGAAATTGTTTTATGATTTAGAACGATATATTTGCAGTTTAAAAGGTCACACGAGGCAATGTTTGAAAAGCCCACAAAAGCTTCCGTTTGTAAAATGGTGATAATTTGCCGACCGTGTAGTTCATATAAACCCTTATTTTGCACAAATCGGGAAGAAACATTTATGGATCGAAAACCAACTGCAGATAAGAGCAACATAACAGTCCTTGTAACTAAGTAACTTTTTTGTTTTAAAATCGCACAAAAGCTGCTGTTTGTAAAATAGATAAAATCACCTTATGTCTGCACTCATCTGAAGTATATATGGTTCGAATACCATCTGCGGATAAGAGCAACTAAACAGTCCGGGGCAATTGCACTTTACCGGTACGCACTATAACCCAAGCCCTTATAATTAGTGTTAAGTTGCGCAAATTTCGGAATCCATGATGGCAGCGTACCGGTAAAGTGCAATATAGCCAACATAAATAAGGAGTTAAAGCGGGACTGCACGATTTGTGTCAAATATGTTAATCAGCAATTAAACAACAAACAGGCCATATTAAACGGTTTCATGTGACTAGACGAACTGATGAACTGAACGGTTAGCCCAAAACCCCGCCGAAAACAAATTGTCACACTATCCGTTTCCAGCCTTGCAACCACAAGTTTACCTACGAAGTTCAGATCGGGATTCGAACCCGAACCCACCCATGAGCCATCTAATGATACCGGCCTGGGTTGCTCTACCAATTAAGCTATCTGACCTTTTGAAAAATATGTAGGTAAACTGCAATTCTGTATTATAGCATGAATGACTTGCTCAGCAAAAGTTTACAGTTATTCGCACATCCCTGCTCATAGCAAAACACAATTGACTAACATAAAATCTTTTTCCGTAAATTTATAAATCTTTAATCGAAACATCTTCATTCATTTTCATAAGATAATGTTTTATTAATTTTGCATTGCCTTGTAGCTTTACATTTAAATTAGGAGATTTGTGACGTATATCGTGTGTGGTCATTTCAGTGACGAAAAAAACTAGTTTAACCTCAAAATATTTAACATACAGTCCACACAGGCTAAACAGGGTCGACACTCTTCGCTGTTATGACATTTTTCGTTTAAATGAAGTCTCTTCTTAGCAAAGATACCATTAAGGCGGAAAGTGTCGTCCCTCATAAGCCTGTGCGAACTGCACAGGCTAATCTGGGACGACACTGTACGCACATGCATTATGCCCAGTTTTCTCAGAATACGACACATAGTTTAAACGCATTTTCGATAGAATTAGCGACGACATATGAACGTGGTTTGTTTTTAACAGTTAATTATTTATTCAAAGCATCATCAAATGCAAAACGTATTTAGGATTGTTTGTTTGTCATGCATTATTGTAAACTTCGATAAGATTAAAAAAAGAGCAGACATGTGTATGTGGTTAAAAAAATGTAAGATAAATTGAAAGAGAGCATAATGTGGATGTGCATTTCGTTTGACTCTCTGGATTTTAATGACAAGTCGGACGTGGCATTTTAGTTAACAGTAAAATATTTGTTAAAAATTCGAACGAGCCCAAAACGCATTTTGGATCTTGTGTTTGTCATGCATACTAGAAAACTTCCATAGGCATAAAATAACTCGCTTCTACGTGATCGCGGGTTTGTAAAAAAATGGTCAGAATGGTTAGCGTTCGAAACAAACGTTATCAATAATGGTGTGGTTTAAATTAAATTGCGAAAAAGTGACTGAAGTACAAAAATGGTTGTGCATATCATTGTAAATATACCTTTAGACTTTTTTTCGTTGTATATTCGGAGTCCAATGCAATCAATGACGATTTGTCCAGTATACTTATTGAATTATCTGTCTATTTGTAAATCCAGTATGAAATTTATCAAACCCATTTTGATACTTAAAATACTTTCAAATATATATGCATTTAAATACAAGCAAAGTTCGGATTTCAATACACATATCTATACTTAGATTCTCAAAACCATACCCATATCAGTAATTTTAGTCGAAAAACTCACCCCGTATTTTCGGCACATCCCTATATACCCGTATATAGGAAGTTATCCCCCCCCCTTTTTCCGGGGCTGGATGTCGAAGGCATAAATTGCATTTTATTGGACGAGATAGATTAATTTGTTATAATGGAAATGACACCATAAAAGTAACTGTACTGGAGGATATCATTACATTATATCTAAATAGATATCATATTTATAAACATTAAGATATAATTGTTGTACCATAATCACATACCTTTATCTCAGTGCTTGTTCATCTCAAATTACCATGTGCAGTATGGACACAACCATTTTTCATCTTGGTTTGTCATTGTGTAACCAACACATCTTTTGTGAAACCATCTATTCATTTTGCATCTTTTATTGTCACATTCCACCATATCGCCAACTATATCAGGCAACTTACAAGCGCAAAAAATCTTAATAGAACAACTTTTTGCTACTTTACACGGCATTTTTGGCATTTTTTCTATTTTTGGAAATGTTGTAAACTGTTGTTTAGTAATACATTCTAATAAATGTGCTCTCATTCTTGGTATATCATATCTGATAATTGAAAAATCTACATCATAATTGTTGTGTAACACCTCAGTAAGATTGGCAATAGCAAAAACACCACAATCTGTGTAATTAGGTTGACGTTGTACGTCGGGTATTTGTACTTGTACACTGCGCTCTCCATTTTCATAGATTTGAGCGATTTGAATTGAAATACTACTGTTTAGAGTTCTTGGAGATTTTAAACTGTCCACCACAATAACATGTCGATCTTTCTGTGATTGGTATGATAATACCCAGTGATTACTGGCGTTGTAATGTATTTGGGCGGACGGGGGATTTTGTTTCGTTAAACGTTTATTTATATCCCAGGTACCTAAATCATGATTAAAGTACGGAGCAAGAAGTGTGTTCTGCATCCCACTGTCAAGCGCGAATTGTTCTTTTAGCATTTGCTGACATTTGTTTATTATTGGGTCGTTCAGCCACCCGGATGGATTTTTAACTAGCTCTAAATCTATTGTAGATATATTTGCAATTTCTACATTATCGTCTTCCGCGTCATCAATGATCATTTGATTAAAACACGTCTGTTCACTGGTAAATGAATCATCGCTGCTTATATTTAAATGGTTTTCTTCTTCGAGAACGTCTTCTGCAATTGAACTTAAATTGTTGTCAAACTTTATTTGTTTACAAGAAGTGAATGAATTGTTGGTGTTCCGGCTTCTTTTTTTAGACGTTGGTGTTTTTGGGGTTGATGCTATTAAATTGGCGAGCTTTTGTTTCAGCGATGTGTCGCATGATTTTCCAGTTGGTGTCATGAGTATTGAATCGGGTGCTGGGTTAATTTCGAAGTCGGCTTTTTTCGGTTTCTTTTGTCCCGTTTTTTTGGCAACACGCGGTTTGCTATTTTTTCGAAGAAGCGTGAGATTTTTAACCGTGCGTTTATCACAGATTCCATCAATATTCAGAGTCATTTTAACCGCTAGTAGGTGATAACAAAGTCCAGTTGACGGACAACTACATGTTTCTTTTGGCATGATTGTCACCAAACGTTTGGAGCCATGTATTCCCTCAACAATAAAGGTTTTCATGGATGGGATTAATTTTATTTTATCATTATTTATAATAAATTCCGCCAAAGCTTTTTGGGACATATTCTTTTCAATACCCTTCCTTTCCCCTAATTCCTTATCGTCAATACAAGTAATGTTTTTATCTTTAAATATTTCCAAATTATTTTTTTCTCCGTCGATGACATTTTCTCTTGTTATTAAATTGGTTTCAATCGGTTTATCAGTAATTTCACCTGATTTTTGGAAATGCTCTAGTGCTTCTTTCGCTTGTCTTAAAATATCATCCGGTGTACCGGATATGTGGGGTACATTAATTTCACTTCTGTCTAATCTGGCGTATTCACAGTCTTTTCTTAATTTAAAATTACCAAATCCTGCTCGACCACATTGTATGTCTGCATAAACTGATTTTTGACACATTAGTAAGTTTAAACATATTAAATCTACCGGTAGCTCTTTCCTGTGTTGTATTGCTTTTATCATATTATTAATTGATTCGGCGGGGTTACTGGTTATTCCTGAGTAGGGATTGTATATGCCTAATTTTTCTAACACCCAACGACCAGAATTATTCAAAATGGTTTGATGCAAATGTCTGTCAAAATAGTTCTTAAATTCCTGGCTCCACTCTTGTTCTATTTTAGATTTATGGTCAGTGTAATCGTCTTCAGTTGCACATTTCATTAAGTCTTGCACATGTTTAGTGTACACGGAGAAATCATCACTTTGTGCCGATGTCATTTGCACCGACGACGAAAACAACAACCTGTAAATATGGTTTAATGTACAATGAACGGGATTTGATGTGAAGAAAAAACAATATATTCATGTTCCGTTCATACAAGAGAAATTGAGAAAAATAAGATTCAGGTGAGATGGGGACAAAGAAGGATGAAAATTCTTATCGCGCATGCATACGACCAGTTTCTTAGGTTTTACCTTAAATTGGTGGGGTCATCACAGGGGAGGGGCTCAGGCGGGCACAAATATTGACCAAGCGTGACCAAATGACCGTTACGAAGGGCATTCATAACGTTGCATATAAGTGACACGAGTGTGGTCCTTTATGAAAATTTAGGTTTAGGGGACTCAGAAAATTTAGTTGAAAATCCTAACAAGTATTATTAAAGTACGGAATCCGGATAGTGCTATTAATAATCTCGCCCTACTTTATATACGATTGTGATAAAACAAGTAATATCAAGAAACATGATAATTATAATGACGATTCTATAGTGTGCGGTCATTTATTTTTCAATTACAAATGTTTCACTATGAGTTGTGTATTAGGCAGCAGCGAATTTACTGTGTATCTCATTTCTGGAGAAAATCATATAATGAATTCACTGATAAGGATCTTGTGTATTCATTTAGGATACAATGTATTCATGGCTCAATTCTCACTATTACAGGTTTGGCACACCGTACTGTGTACGAATAAACAATGCATATTAAAAACTTCAAAAACAGAAACACAGTTGAAAGCGAGTTGATACGGATTTATTTGTATTATTCAGTATAATACTTACAAATATACACAATCAATTTTTGCAAAAGATGTTATTGAAATTCCGTAGTATGGTTCTGATATTCTAGATGTGGTCAGAAGATATGACCAAACATTTACAAGGGTGTTTTAATGATATAATAGAATAACACTAACACATACAAGCGTGTTTGTATTTACATTGCCTCGATCAAAATGCTCAACCTTATTCAACATATGAATATTTTTTTTTCTTAACCAAGGAAACATACATGCTTTATGAAATGAACACTTTTTCAGATACGGAATACTATATAAATACTGTGTTTGACGGTAATAGCCGTTTTACTGAGACAGTGAATTGTTATCATGAATAACAATTTACACATAAATATTAACCTTTGTATGGGGGAATTAGGTATTCAGATTCAGGAACAATTGGGGTTAATAGAATCAGATATTCCAATGGCCATAACTTTCTACATAATAGACAGTACATAACTTTCCGCAATTACGCACAACTGCATGTCGCCCTGAATAATGTCCATGAGTTGAAAGAAAATCAATTGAAATTGCAAGGAGATGCGTTCACACAAAAATTATTCTTATACTAAGTATATTGAAGATATAATCATAGGGTCATTATTTCAGTTTAATGGCATGCGATGTTTAAATTTCCGAATAAATGAAGTGTAAAAAAAATGAAATTATTGAATACTAACTATTTACTACATTTAATCTTTAAAAAATCACAATTTGGAAAACTCACGTGTTTTCGCAAATATTGCAAGTTCGCGACTCATTTTCACAATTCTGAAGAATTCGCGACTTCAGAAATTTCACAAATTAGGCATGTTTCTTCAATGGCCATTATATACTTTCTTTAGCGCGTTACATGACTTAACGAGTGTTGGTTTCTATTCAAATCTGCTAAATACTGCGCTCTTAATTAGAATCGCATAAACGGTTTTGGTGGCATTGTTGATGACGTAAATTACTTAGATTATAAGACTTATACTACTAAATGCTGATTGAGCAAATACGACGTAAACAGATCATAATTTCAACAAAGTCATAATCTTGATGCAATTTATGTTTTTATGAACGTGTTTACACGAGCATTAATTTGTACCCGCGCTTTCGGTAAATCTAGTAACCGTTGATAGATATATAAATATATTTACGTAAAACAATGACACTGCGATAAGATGCACTAACGCGCATAATATAAAATGGTTTAAGAAATCAAGTATATTATGACCAGGTCGGAAATTAACTCATTAGCAATGGTTACCCACGCTTGATTTATAACTAACAGACCCTAAAAACAACGACAATATTTACATAGCTTACAATTAAAGACTATATCAGTTATAAATTATGTCAACCCTCCTGAACATCAACATACAACGGACAGTGAACGAGTACATGTATTTCATCCTCGATCTTATCTGTACAATGAAAACAAGTTCTGTTACATAGCTCATTATTTTCATTCCGGTCGGTCTCTAGCCTGACTACTGAACATACTAATATTCGCGAATAAACCTGAGTTCACAGAAATGAATGCTATTTACATTATTATTTCATGTTTCAAAATTAGTGTGCACTTAATCAACTAGATCTAATAATTAGCACTTACTCATTCGTACAATAACAAAAAATCTGTATAAATTAAGACTCGTTTCATGAAGACTGAAATCAAAATCATGATGAGAGCTCGAATATACGAATTTGAGTTTGTTAGTGAATTTTACTTTAAACGAGAACATTGCACTATGAATGCATACTAATTCGTTGATTTTGGACCAATTCGTACAAGTTTTTACCCGCAGCCTTGGAGCGTTCAAGTCTCTCTCTCTCTCTCTCTGGTGTTAAATGCAATATACGTTTACAATCTCATATTTTTGTGCAGTTATTTCAGCTTGTGGTCTTGTTTACATAAGACGTTTAAAACGATTTTACTACTAGCGAAAGGCAAGTCAGTCTTTCGTTGATTTTTTTGTTCTAAAAAGTGCTTTCTGCAATGCGTGCTTATACTTTTGTAAGATACGCTAAAGAGAAGTACAATTCCTATTACCAAAATATGAATCATTTTCTGCACACGTGAAATGCAAATTATTTCATTGCGAATGAGATGCTAATAGACTGATGTAATGACAGCGATGAATTTAAAGAATCTGTTTGTCTTACATGTACACTATACATGAAAGGAAGGTATCATTACTCTCGTTTATTTTATATATATTATTATGAAAAATTATTTCGTTAAAGGCATAGTCAAACGGAAATACTTTTCATGGTTATTATAATATATCATTCCTTCACTAAAATGAATGATATATCTTTGGATAATTGTCAATTTTGTGGTTTAAATTTGAAATGTCATAATATGTAACGTCTCTTACAGAGTATATTATATATAGGCTATGTCTATTTTAAGAACAGATTACGGGGCGCCTAGATTACAGTGAAGTTTATACTAATGTGCAACAATGATGTGGGTCCACTCTCGTTGTTTATTTTATATGTACATAACAATTTGGCAATAAATGACATCAGTTATTTTCAGTAAATCCAATTTGTTCATAACAGTAGCCAGGTGCCTGAGATAGAGCTGATAAATAGGGATAACCACAGCAGGTGGCTAATACACAGTGTAGACTTCCCCTGTTGTATTATTGGAATTGTTTTTTATCTGATTGGCATTTATGAAGTGTATTAATTCGGGTCTGTTGGCGATCATTTTATGTGCAAAACTGTGTTTCTTACTGACTTTCAATCGTTATGCTTTTAAACACAATTTCATGAAACCATTTAATTAAATACATTGGCGCGTTGGAACATGAATTGTAAATCAAGCTGAGTGGTATCAGTTTTTAAATCGCATAACTCGCTTAAATCTACGTTCAATATCACGCACGCTTAACAAAATTATAAAAACATCACGTGATTCATTATATTGGTTTAAAAAAGTATGTACACATATGATATGTATTGTTATATTTTGTTTTTGTTTTTAATCAACAAGAAAAAATAAAACATTGTCATATATATAGCGCTTTACCTTTGCAAAATTCTACATTACATAAAGAAGTATCGTATTTGTTAAAGTGAACATGCTTGACATATTTATAATGCATTATTACAAGTAATATAGTGCACACGGAATGTGACCTTTAACTTTATGCAATCCACATTTTTAAGCGTCGTATTGTAACAGTAGCAGACAACAGGCATCAGGTTAATAAGAATAACTGATGTATTTATAGAACGTGAATAAAATCACCAAGTAACATGTTTTGAAATTACAAATAATAGTATAACATTATTCATCTATCAATAGTCATTAAAAGCTATGTTTAAAAGCAAATAATATCAAAATGTTTGCCGAAATAAACAATTGTGCTGTGTTTGTGTCACGCTCTATTGGTATTTAAGTCGGTCCATACAATCACCGAAAAGCACCGAAAGGCACTCAATTTCTCTCTCTATATATGCAATATATCGTTTCTAGCGTGTGTTAACGGGTTTAATTAGTTATTAATGGTTATATGAATGTATGTCTATACTACATTTTGCCCAAAATTGGATTAATATCGGCAATATACCGACCGAATAGCAATTCATGTCAAGACCGAAAAGCAATCAATTTCTTGTATATAAATGAAAAATTGCGTTTCTATTGTGTGAGTAACGGATTAAATGAGTTATAAATGGTTATATTTTATGCATACTTATACTACCTTTTGTTTATTATGATGTATTAATGCCCAAAATTGGATAAATATCGGCAATATACCGCCCGAAAAGCACTTCATGTGACGACCGAAAAGCACTCAATTTCTCGCTATATATATGAAAACTTGCGTTTCTATTGTGTGTAAACGGACTAAATTAGTTATAAATGGTTATATTTCATGCATATTTATACTACCTTGTGTTTATTATGATGTATTAATGCCCAAAATTGGATAAATATCGGCAATATACCGACCGAAAAGCACTTCATGTGAAGACCGAAAAGCACTCGATTTCTCGCAATATATATGCAAAAATGCGTTTCTATTGTGTGTTAATGGACTAAATTAGATAAAAATGGTTATATTTCATGCATATTTATACTACCTTGTGTTTATTATGATGTATTAATGCCCCATATTGGATAAATATCGGCAATATACCGACCGAAAAGCACTTCATGTGACGACCGAAAAGCACTCCCGCGACAGCACAGAATCACCGAAAAGCACTCAATTTCTTCATATTTTCATGAAAGTAAGCCATAAGTGCCGTTTATAATGGATTGAAAACATGTACGTATTAATTAAGTAATTAATCACTTCGTTAAATATTGATTTAAGTGTAAAGATCACGCACAAAAGTATTTTTATTTGCAACCGAAAAGCACTATCGCGCCAGCATAGAATCACCGAAAAGCACTCAATTATTCTATATATACATGAAAGTAAACTATAAGGGCCGATTTTAATGGAGTGAAAAAATGTACATATTTATTTAGTCAATAATGACTTCGTTAAATGTTGATTTAAGTATAAAAATAAAAAAGGCAGTTCTTCTTTTCATTTGCATCAAATTAAAGGTTAAAGACCGAATGTTTAAAAAAAAACTGCTATTTTATGAATATATATCAAGCACGTACACTTAACCAAAAAATACGATATTTCTTTATTTAATGTAGAATTTTGAAAAAGTAAAGCGCTTTATACATAACAATGCTTCTTTCTGGTACTTCTTGAGTAAATAAACAACAATGTACAGCATATTATATTTGTACATAATTTATAAAAAGAACTATGCGCGTCCCATTGAACGTTGAGTTAAGCGAGAGTTGAGAATTAAATTACACATTCATTGTTTCATTATTTCTTTTTTACATTGAAATGATTAAAAAATTAAGTCAGAAAACCAGCTTTGCTGCATTAAATGACCTTTAACAAAACGCCATCAGACCCGAATGAATACACGTCATTTATTCCAAGCAGGTAAATAACAAATACTATAATAAAACAGGGGAAGTCTACACTGTGTATAAGCAACCTGCTGTGGGTATCGTATCAGCTCAATACACAGGAACATGGTCATAATGGCTACTGTACTGGAAAAATTGGATTTACAGTCAAAATAACCAATTTCGTTTAAGTCTACACTGTGTATTAGCAACTTGCTGTGGTGATCTTATCAGCTCAATACACAGGAACATGGCTACTGTACGGAAAAAAATGGATTTACAGCCAAAATAACTGATTTCATTTATTGCTGAAGTGGTGTGTATTTAAATTAACAACGAGCATTGATCCACCTCACCGTTGCACATTATATTAAATTAATTAATTTAATGAACTAATTAAAGGCGGCGCTAATAAAGTGTGAAGGTGGAAATTAAGAAATAAGATATATTTTCGCATGACACTGAATACACACGATACATGGATAAAATATAAATAAGACACATTTGAATCTTTCATTTCTCCAACAAAATAGCACGTAGTCACATATATCAGATAGCTTAAAGACCAGAAAACAATATAAGTTAGACACATTTGCATCTTACATATCTTAAAAAAAACAAACATGTGAATCTAAAGCAATACATTTATTACTGACACTACCTTTTCTATATGTTGGCGGACAGCATAAGTTCAAAGAAGGAACCACAATTAAATAAGATCCATTTTCGAATGATAATGATTGTATAGCAAGAAGTCATATATTAATTCTAGCTAAACTTGCATTAGTTAAAATAATTGTGTTCATTAAGTTCACATCAATCTGTTCTGTAAAAAGAGATAGAACAGATTAAAGACGGCGCTAATAAAGTGTGAAAGTGCGCGTGCCTTTGAACGTTGAGTTAAGCGAGAGGTGCGAATGAAATTACACATAATTAAAAACTGATAATATTGTGTCACCTTGCATTGTGCTAACATCAATAACTCAAAAGTGTCTCGATGCTCGCGCAATAAATGGTTTTAATGGAACCATTAAAATCGCTATTATTAATACAAAGCACATGAACTAAAATTCATGCTGCAATTTCTATTTAAGAGTTTCACGTCAATTAGAAAAACTTAAAACATTTACATCAATTTACGTATAAGATGATAAACAGCATGAAGTGCTTTTCGGTTGGTACATTGCCGATATATTTATAACTTGCTACCAGTTGATTATAACTATATATTTTATTTGATATTTTACATGACTGTCTTAGTCCTCTAAGCCGAAATGATCCGTAAACTAAAAAAGTTTCTTTGTGTCGTATTACTTAAACTAAATTTTGATTCACATCGTGCATCGAATCATTTCTGTCGGTCATGTCGGTTGATATTCATTATTTTTCTGGGATTGTTTTAGTATGATGCTGCTGCCTTTGCAAATATAACAGAATAGTTTATTTTTGACTTAAGCATGTGAAGCTCATCGTTATTAACATACATATAAATAACAGCATGCGTTGAAGTACACCCAAAAACACACATAATTTTAAAGAATAAATAATCTAAATAAACACGAAATATATTTCGTGAACATATTTCGTGAGAATGGTACATGGATGGGTTTAATACACAGTGGTCACACAATGTTATGCATATAGGTTTACAAAAATATAGATACAGTTACATATTTCTGACCTTATTTTTTTTTGTGAAAAATGTACTTCTATTTAACACTACATATATATGACATTTTCTCTTATTTTAAAGCATGTTAAACAATACATGGCTAGCTTTCTTAATACAGTTTTGTTTGTGCTATTAAGTAGTTTAATAAACATGAACATATTCGGTCGGATTCTATAATATTTCGGAATTAATGCATTCCTAACATCATTATAATAAGGACATTTAAGAACAAAGTGAAATTCATCCTCGATGTCATTTAGGTTACATAATATACATTTGCGTTGATCTCTGTCAATAAGTGTATATTCAGTTATTATCCTTTATAAAAGTGCGGCTCGTGTGAATTTGTGAATAGCAGAAGCATTTGTCTGCTTAATTAAGATCCGTGTTAGTGTTCGTGTGTCGTATGAATAGATATCGTTGCAGGAAATTACAATGATCCGTAAATTTAAGATCTGTACAGTATTGACGAAATCAGAATGAAGTATCTGGCTTATTTGGTATTTTTCCACACATGTTTTTCTTAACTTTTATTTAATTTAAATCCGTTTATAGGAACTCTATATATATATATATAGCGAGAAATTGAGTGCTTTTCGGTCTTCACAGGAAAAGCATTTCGGTCGGTATATTGCCGATATTTATCCAATTTTGTAGTATAGACATACAATCATATAACCATTAATTAACTAATTAAACCCGTTAACACACACTAGAAACGATATATTGCATATATATAGCGAGAAATTGAGTGTATTTTCGGTGCTTTTCGGTGCTATTCGATGCTTTTCTGTACTTTGCGGTGATTGTATGCACCCGTAAATAACTATGTATAGACATCGTGAACAATACATAGTGAGCAATCTACCCATATATACAATATATAATCATATCATAATATATATATATATATATATATGTACTGTGCACGGTACTTACCGAAAAGAAAGGCGCAACTTCAAAAACGTCCCTCTCGTACATAAACTGGAGCGTTTTATATCCAGAATACGAGAACACTGTGTACGATCCCTTACACAAATAATCAGACAAGTACTTTGTCTGGCTATGTCCCACTACTAAAGGCATTGTAAGTAAATAAAATCAAACACAACAATTCGAGCACAAGGTCAATTAACACACTTTATATCAACACCGATTCATAAAATGTTTATATGATTTATATCGTGATCAAAGCTAGACTTGTATTGCAGTTATGATTTTTTTCTTAACAAAAAACTTCTTATTTAAGTATTCGGATCGGAACGGTTTGACAACAAGCTGTATATCTACCCAAGACCCAAATCTTCGATTGACAGTAAGTAAGAACAACATGCCAAGAGCAGATATACAAGGGTGGCACTAACCTGTGATCGCGACCATTGTATCCTTAATTGGCAGTTGTTGTTACTGTGTCCCCGGAAAATTTCAGGGTATTGCATGAACCATGTCACGAAATTGACATTTAACTGGTAATATCAATGTCAAAAGTAGCAGTAACAGACATAGTTACCGTGACTTAGTGGTCTAAGGTGCCCATCTACCTACCCAGGGGTTGTGGATTGATATGGCATCTTTTCATATTGGTATTAACACGGCCGTAGGAATAGGTCCATTGTTTACATTACAATGGTATCAAATAATGTATGGTCGGTTGGGAAAGTGATGATTTTATCACCTTTTCCGGGTAGTCCTATAGGCATTTGCGCGTGTACAAAACGTTAAAATAGGCCGACTTTGACCGCGATTTACAGGCTGAATCTGAACCTGCCTTAAAATATTTTTAGATGGTTAGAAACTGTGGAGGTTCTCCTCTACTACAATACCATTATAATTAATATCGAGTCAATAATACTGTTTTATAACCCCGTTTACCTTCTCCGGGTTTTCCTTAAGGCATTTCCGTGTGTAAAAAAAACCGTTAAAACAGGCTGACTTTGACCGGGATTTACAGGCGGACTCTGACCCTGCCATAAATTATTTTGACATGGTTAATAACTGTGGAGTATCTTCTTTACAACGGTACCATTATAATTAATATCGGACGAATAATAATGCATTTATAACCATTTTCGCTTTGATGCTTCGCCTTATTTCATATTATGCTTTCTCACAATATTTTTTACATATTTAGAAACAGTGGAACAATACCGTAACAACGGTACCAAAAATGTATGGTCGGTTGGGAAAAGGATGCTTTTATAACCCCTTTTAGCTTTTCCGTGTTTTCCTCAAGACATTGTTCTGTGTTAAAAAAAACACGGTATTTTTCGGTCAACTTTTACCGCACAGCGATTTACAGGTTAACACTGTCCCTGCCATAAAATATTTTAACATTATTAGAAACTGTAGAGGATCTTCTTTACAACGGTACCATTACAATTAATATCGGACGAATAATAATGCATTTATAACCATTTATATCGGTTCCTGGTTTTCTTTACGGCATTAGCGTGTGTAAAAAAAAACCGTTAAAACAGGCCGACTTTGTCCGCGATTTACAGGCCGACTACGATCCTGCCATAAAATATTTTCATATGGTTAGAAAATGTAGAGGATCTTCTTTACAACGGTACCATTATAATTAATATCGGACGAATAATAATGCATTTATAACCATTTATATCGGTTCCGGGTTTTCTTTACGGCATTTGCGTGTGTAAAAAAACCGTTAAAACAGGCCGACTTTGTCCGCGATTTACAGGCCGACTACGACCCTGCCATACAATATTTTGATATGGTTAGAATCTGTAGAGGATCTTCTTTACAACGGTACCATTATAATTAATATCGGACGAATAATAATGCATTTATAACCATTTATATCGGTTCCGGGTTTTCTTCTCGGCATTTGCGTGTGTAAAAAAAACCGTTAAAACAGGCCGACTTTGTCCGCGATTTACAGGCCGACTACGACCCTGCCATACAATATTTTGATATGGTTAGAATCTGTAGAGGATCTTCTTTACAACGGTACCATTATAATTAATATCGGACGAATAATAATGAAGTCATAACCATTTATATCGGTTCCGGGTTTTCTTCTCGGCATTTGCGTGTGTAAAAAAAAACGTTAAAACAGGCCGACTTTGTCCGCGATTTACAGGCCGACTACGACCCTGCCATAAAATATTTTGATATGGTTAGAATTTGTAGAGGATCTTCTTTACAACGGTACCATTATAATTAATATCGGACGAATAATAATGAAGTTATAACCATTTATATCGGTTCCGGGTTTTCTTTTCGGCATTTGCGTGTGTAAAAAAAAACGTTAAAACAGGCCGACTTTGTCCGCGATTTACAGGCCGACTACGACCCTGCCATAAAATATTTTGATATGGTTAGAATCTGTAGAGGATCTTCTTTACAACGGTACCATTATAATTAATATCGGACGAATAATAATGAAGTTATAACCATTTATATCGGATCCGGGTTTTCTTTTCGGCATTTGCGTGTGTAAAAAAAAACGTTAAAACAGGCCGACTTTGTCCGCGATTTACAGGCCGACTACGACCCTGCCATAAAATATTTTGATATGGTTAGAATCTGTAGAGGATCTTCTTTACAACGGTACCATTATAATTAATATCGGACGAATAATAATGAAGTTATAACCATTTATATCGGATCCGGGTTTTCTTTTCGGCATTTGCGTGTGTAAAAAAAAACGTTAAAACAGGCCGACTTTGTCCGCGATTTACAGGCCGACTACGACCCTGCCATAAAATATTTTGATATGGTTAGAATCTGTAGAGGATCTTCTTTACAACGGTACCATTATAATTAATATCGGACGAATAATAATGAAGTTATAACCATTTATATCGGATCCGGGTTTTACCATAAAGATTTCCGGATAGTTCCGGGTTTTATACCTCGCCGATTTATGTTGTATTAGTTAAACGAACAGTTATGAGAGATAAACAATCTAAATCCGTCAATTAATAATAAATATCATATACAAAGAAAGATATCGGCTGGAACTTCGAAAAAAATTCCTTCAAAAACAGTAGTTGATATGTGGAATTCCCTACATATTCATAATAACTGTAAAACTGTTAGATCATTCGAGAAAAATTTAGGCAAGTTTTGGAACACACAAGATATTAAATATCAATATAGAGCACATATAAGCATTGGGCTAGCACCAACCCAGTACACAAAAATAAAAGAAACTTTAGAGCTGAATCAAGAGGCTATGAATGGCTTACTTTCAGAAGAGGATTTGTGAGTATTTGTGAGTATCTTCAATAGCCTTTATATATTTTGCGCAATTTAATGAAATTAATGAAAAGAGAAAACCGTAGTTTAATGCGTTTCTTTTGAACATGAAAACGTTGACTATATTATGACAGGTATATATCTTGCATTTTCTACGCTTAATCACACATATATATAAGGAATAGACACTTAACATCATACCAAAATACAGCATGATAGGAGTAACTATTGATGAATACCGAGATAGAAATACGTTAATTGTATGAGGTATAAAAGAAAGATAACACTTAAAACAAAGTAGTTGGCCCATAACTCGGATAACCTCCCTTGATCGCGACGATTTCATCAATTTAGCTTTCTGTTCTACATTCTCATACACATATGACTAAACTGGCATGTTATTACGATTCGGTCAAGTATTTTGCAAAAAAATGTTTAGTAGCACATGGACTGCCGTAAGAAAGAAATTAACTAAGAAAGACAATATGTAAATCATTTTACATATTCGTCCAACTTTCAGACAAGCTAGCTGTATATACAAACAATATCATCGTCGCAACCCAGTTTCACAGCACAAATCTTGCCTGAACTTTGCTGCGATTAACGATACAGTCTTAGTTTTTGTTTTGTTTGCTTTTTGTTGTTGTTTTTAAGAAGAAGCCTTTCCACTCACTGGACGTTCTTGAATTGTCTTAAAATAACATGATGGTAATTGTTTTAGCTTTGGGGTAATGTACAAAGTGTTTGTTTTGATTTCCTATCATAAGCTGGTTTGTCAGTATTAATTGTAAACGTGTAGCCCAGTAACTGATACACTCCCTCCTTTATCAAAGGTAGGGGTAGAATGGCCGCAGAAATGATTTGTATGACCAATACCCACACAAGTTATGTGGTAAGACGGGTGATCGAACCCGCGATAAAGGAATTTGCCGTCCAGCGTTCTACAAACGTTCTACAAACTGAGCTAGCCGCCGGTTATGTGTGCAGTTATATAGGAAACATAACATAAAAAGAAATCGAACATTTTGTCAATTGGGATCATTATATTCGGTAACTTTCATGCCAGGATCAACAGTGACAACCGAGGATATTAGAAGATCATGGGACACCAAAGGCTCAGCGAGATGAACAACAACGGTGGGAGATTTTTCCGACCTTTGCGCTACAAGTGACCTTATCATCGGAGGAAGTGTTTTCCATCACAGATGGATACATAAGCAACTGGGGTGTTACCAGCCCTGTCAACGAAGAACCAGATCGACCACCTGTGCATCGCGAGGAGTTTCGTCGCTCTCTTCAGGACGTACGTGTCAAACGAGGTACAGACGTGGCTTCGGACCATCATATCCTTGTCGCCCGATCGAAACTGAAATTTAAAAAGAGTGACTTGGGAACCCAGCAATCCCCAGCGTTACATCACTTCTACACTGAAAGACACCACGAAGCAATAAGAATCCAAGGTCACTCTCTCCTTCAATGTCATAGAAGAAGTTCTTGACGAAGAGACGATTAAGCAGAAGTGGCAGACAGTTAACGTACCAGTGACCCCTACATGCCAAGAAGTACTGGGCTCAAAGTCTTACACCCAAAAAGAGTGGTTATCAACAGAAATGCATTTGAAATATGAATAAAGATGAGAAAATAAGGCAGGTATCAACAACAGCAGAACACGAGCCGCAAAATTAAAATCACAAGAGGAGTTCACTACAGCGAATAGAAGCGTCAAGCGAAGTATTAGAGCAGACAAGCGGAACAACGAAAAGACGCTTGCAGCACAGACGGACAATCAGCATATCAAGAAAGAACTAATCACTTATAATCTATCATTAAGAGATAAGCAGGAGAGTTTGCCAAGCCAGAGAGGCCAGTGAGAGACAACAATGGATGAATGATAACAGATGACGAAGGGCAAAATAATAGGTGGATTGAGCACTTCCAGGAGCTACTCAACAGGCCAGCTCCTGCGAATCAGTCGGCGATTCTTCCAGCTACATGCGGTCTGGCAACCAAGAGCTGCACTCCCACGAAGGAAGAGATCAGCAGCGCTATCAAGCAAATGAAGAATGGTAAATCTACAGAACCTGACAGCATACAGGTAGAACGACTTAAGGCTTTCGCCAAGACCAATGTGGAGCTACTCTACCCGCTCTTCAGGAAGATTTCGGAAGTAGACAAAATTCTAAACAGAAAGGAAAGAGGGATACCTCATCAAGCTTCCCGAAATCGCAGTTCATGCTCCCACTTCCGCCGAATCACGCTATCGTCTATCCCATGAAAGGTGTTCAATCGTATCCAGCTGAACCGTATAAAAGACGCAGAGATCCGCATCTTCGTAACCAACTATCCGGCTTTTGAACAGAGAGATCTTACACGAATGAGAACACAACCCTACGCATCATTCTGGAACAATCCCTGAGTTTGGAATTTGCCCCTGCATGTCAACTATAACAACTATGAAAATGCATCCTACAGTGTTGACCGGGTGTCCCTCTGGAGACTACTGAGACAGTACGGAGTGCGAAGAAAGATCATCAACATCGTCAGGAAGTGTCATGGAGGGATGACCAGCAGAATCGTTCACGGCAGACAGGGGGTGAGGCAAGGTTGCATACTATCACCTTTCCTGTTCCTTCTGGCCATAGCCTGGGCCATTAAGACCTCGACGGATTAGAAACGGAACATAATCCAGTGGACACTGTGGAAATAGTTGAACGACATCAACTGTGCCGATGATCTGGCTCTTCCCAAACCCAACAACAGATGAAGGAAAAGAAAAACATGGTGGCGAACAACTCAGCTAGACTTGGCCTCACCATCGACAGAGGGGAAAGCAAGATTTTCAATACCAACGCATCCAGCAACACACCAATCACAGTCCAAGGCGGGCGCTGAAGGATGTGGACAGCTTCATCTATTTCGGCAGCATTCTTGGCAACCATGGAGGAACGGATGTAGACTTCACCGCATCAGTAAAGCACGAGCTGCCTTCCATCAGCTGAAGAACACCAGGGTTTTCAGCGCAATTGGCATCAACACCAAGGGTAGGCTCTTTAATACCACCGTTAAGCCAATTCTCTATGGAGCAGTGACCTGTAAAACCACTGACACCACCGTACATAAAATAAGGTTTTCATAAGTTACCTTACCTGCCTCAGGATGATCCTCGTGATCAGACAAGATCGCCAACAAAGAGATATGGAAAGAACAAAGCAGAAGCCCGTTAAATAAGAAATTATTCAGAGACGTTGGCGATGGATACGCCCGACCCTTCGCAAGCCTGCATCCAATACAACAAGGCAATCTCTAACCTGGAGCCCCCGAGGGAAATGAAGAGAAGGCGGCATAGAAATACCTGGCGCCGCGACCTGGATGCAGATGCTAAGCAGATAAACAACGCATGGTTGCAGCTTGAGGGAACATAGAAGACAGCTCTCAATCGAGACGCCTGGAGGAAGCTTGTTGGCGACCTATGTCCCAGACAGGACCACATGCGAAGATTAGAGATGAGTAGAGACGTGAACATGATGTCTGCCGAAGTATGGTTTATATTGTTATATTATTTATTTTGTATTATCGCTGCATTGCTGTTTACCAATCAGTCCCCTTGAATAAAGACAATATATGCGTGTATTATGATAGTACAATGTATCCGTATATTTTGTATATGTTTGAGCAAATAAAGGCATATCGACAAAATTCGACATTTGTTTTAGACAATACGATTGTCAGTTTATATGTCATAATATATACTGCGTACTATTTTAAGCCACCATGAAAGCAAATGGAACATTCTGTTTAAGAAAAAAAGTCCGTGCGTTTATTAAAGTTCGAGAAGAAATACGTTATCGTTTGCCCGTACATGTATTCTGATGATGACCAATTTATTTCACATATACGCAACAGCATTCGCATCGCACAGCTAATTTTACATATCAAACTGTCATTTATGTCTTGTAAATTTCCTACGGGCGTATGGTGCTAGTACCATTAACTGTTTACCTTGCCTTTATGCGCATCTTACGTGTGCATTCATCAGACATGTGTACCGTCTACGTGGATAGTGTAAGCAAAACTGACATGGTGGTTGTCCTCTGGTAGAATGGAGAGAAGCGGATTAAATTGGTGCAACTGGCAACACGATGAAGTTAATAATTTAAAATATTTTACCACCGGTACTGATTATATGATCCTAAGAAGATAATTGTATTATATATTTTGGACTATTTCAGTTTCAGTTAGACCTTTTCCTGCTAGTGCAAGGGGCTCAAATGGCTAATATACACATGAAGGTAATCTGTATCCCTGCTACTGGGTCACAAACCAAGGAGATCCGGGTAGTTTCATTCGAGGCCAACACATGAAAATCAACACTTCATGGTTATCAGTCAACGTACGAGATTGTGATTGGAATAACACATACAAGGTTTGGCATGGCATGCTACATCGAAAATTGAATGGCGCTGTATTGTCTATTGTCGATGTTCAATGTCGAGTGTCCTTCGTATCTTGTATCACGTTGATCGTCGTGTATCGACGTAAATGAAGGCGGGTTACATTCGACGTGGCACTGACTGAATTCCTTAAAAACCAGCAAATTAAAGTGTTAAATGCGTTTGAGGTTACTGATTACTTCAGTAATAATGCTGTTGGTAGCACATTTTTTTTGGTTCTTGTCGGGTCAACAAAACGCGTGATTGAGAACTTTCTTACATTCGGATCTTAACCCGCGACGTAAAAAAATATTCTTAAACATAGTCTCAATTAAAAATATTTTCTTTAGAGAATTCACCTTACATCTTATATACGATTTTGTTTTTGCTTCATATTTAGCGTAAAGACCAGACTACGATTGAGCGTAAGACTGGTCTCAGTGATGGGCCAATCCAAAAGACTCTCAGATATAAAATCATAGGTCTTTGATTAAACCATTGGCTATTGCGAATGCTTGTGACATTGTTTCTTTGAAATATATGGGTTAAATATTTAAGACGAGGACTAAGATTGAGATAAAATGTTTGTAATGTGTAGCCTTGGTACCAAGAGTTCAATTATCCGTTAACTTCATATTAGCTTAACTCTTAAAAGTCGTACCAATAAAATGAAAGCTAAAATTTCGCAAGCATTCTCGTTTGTCTATCTTTTATGTTAAGATTTGCTTTAGACCAAGTTGGAAGCTTTCATAGTCATTGGTCGATTAATGTACAGCCTTATGTCTATAGCGACTCCTCGTTGTTATAAGTAAATGTAACAGACTCTACAAGCAAATGATCGATTGTTCATGATTACAGACGCTTATTTACTGATTTCAATTTAACCTTTTAAGTGTTCAGACAAACTGAGCACAGCATAAAATACGATAACCTCTACTTGACGACGATTAAAGCAATTTGTTTGCACTCCACAGTAAAGCAAACAGTCTGGATAAGAACCACTCGTAGTTTCCAGCATGATAATTAATGCTTTTCTAATTGGATGGAATTACAAATATTGACATACAGTCATAAACACGTGTATTCAAAAAGCATATAATATTGTATATAGAAACACGTGTTTCAAGCGAAATCTGACCATCTGGAATCGTTTTTCTCGAAAGCGACGCACGTTTAATCCTGTCTGAAATAAAATATATCACTTTCTTTGGACTGTTTGAAATATATGACTAATCATTCTTAACGAAATGGGAATGAATGGAGAATCTTTGGGAAACTGCCTTTTTGTAAACATATTTTTCATTACATTATTATTTGGTCGTAAACGCAAAGACGTACGTAAACAGCAGTTTAGTTTTGTGTGTGTGCGAATTATTACGGTCTAAGTTAATAATCCATTAAACATATTAAAAATATAATTTTTTAATATATATGTAATAAATTTACAATATAAATACATTTCTGTATATGAACGTTTTTATAAGTTATGTTGATGCATTCAGCTGCATCAGCTACAGATATATTGGCTATCTTGAAGCATTTTTCTTAATTGAATAACGACTGAAAGTGACCATTAAATATTACGGCAACATTATTAGTGAGTGCACTTTCATACGTTTGCATGGAATATTATTAATATTAAACGTGCTTATCATTATGAAAATCCATTGGTTATGTAAGGATTCCCACGGAGAAATATTGCACTTGACAAGTACGTATGCAAATCCCTAAGGCATTAAGTTTTTTCAATTTTGCACATTGCCATAATCGGATTAAATGCGATCAAAGGTTAATACATATTTACTCCGATAACAAACTATGTGTTCGTATGATTTATATCCATAAATTCAATTTTAGTTTTGGCATTGTACATCGCGAGAAATCTCATTACAGAAGAACGCCGAAACTTTAATCAGCCTAAAGTAAGATGTTTAGCGCGCGTGAATAACACTTTACAAGCTGTTTCCTATAATATAAGAAACTCTTAAATTTCCGACATCGATGAAAGATGTTGTCATTTACATAATTTAAGTCTATATTAAGCGTTTTTTTATTATTCTGTTTGTACAATACCTCCTTCAATTGGGCGTCATCTTAATGTTTTTTTATAATGTATACACACTCAATGACCCATTCTCTGAATACAAATTTTAATGTTAACCCATTTATGCCTAGCGTCTAGAAAAAGGGCCTTGACAAACAGCGTAGACCCGGCGTCTCATCTGGGTCTGCGCTGTTTGCTTAAAGGAAATTTTGTAAGAAATATTCTAAATATAGAACTAGACATTCCTAATTTTGGAAATAAATTGATCCAATTTAGAAGGATGGGAGAGTCCACAAGGCATAAATGGGTTAAAGCAGCCAGAGAACAGGTGGTGATGGGCATGATCTTGAACCTGTCCGTGTAGACACTCACCAGAGTAGTTTACTTCTTACATTTTCAAACTTGCATAGCTCCAAAAAATCTACGTAAAGGAGTTGACGTCGGTTTCCAATACTTTCTTAAGAATTGTCGCGTTGCGTCTTTGACAAATTTTGAAGCCGTGTTCAAACTCATACCGGTAATTAAGGCTCGATTGGTCATTGTCGGCTTGGGCACTACTTACATGTACCCCGGGTACTCTTAAGTTTACTTACATGTACCACGGGTACGATAAATATACTTAAACGTACCCGGTCGATATTAAAGGGATCTTTTCACGCTTTGGTAAATTGACAAAATTGAAAAAAGTTGCTTCAGATTCGTAAGTTTTCGTTTTAGTTATGATATTTGTGAGGAAACAGTAATACTGAACATTAACCATGCTCTAATATAGCCATTATATGCATCTTTTGACGATTTTAAAACCTAAAAATTATAAAGCGTTGCAACGCGAAACGATTGAGTAATTTGGAGAGTTCTGTTTTTGTCGTTAAATTTTGTGAAACTACGAAGATTGCTTATATAGTTATAAAATACGTCACGAATGTGTACTCGGCGGAATAGCTCAGTAGGCTAAAGCGTTTTTACTTCAGGACTCTGGCAGGACTCCAGGGGTCACTGGTTCGAAACCTGCTCCGGGCAATGTTCTTTTCCTTTTTTTATTTTTTTCCTTGATTTTTTACTGGAGATTTTACGATCCAATGTTTACATTTACCAATATAAAGCATTTAATGAATAAGTTAAAAAAATGCCAAAATCTGTAAAAAGGCCCCTTTAGGCTGTACCCGAATTGTATTCCCGCCCAAAATCCGATGTTGTAAAACGCGCTACCGATTACCTTAAAACGATATTGTTTATTTTAAACAAACTTCTCTTGTAAATAACTGCATCAACATGATTTTTTAGTACGAGTTTCGATAATATAGAGGCCATTTAACAGAAAATTTGACATAAATGTGAACATAATTAATTTAAAAAATAGCCGACAACGACCGATTTAGCATTAAAAATCCCGGGTACGTTTTAGTATATTAACCGTTCCCGGGTTACATGTAAGTATACTTAAAAGTACCCGGAGTACATGTGAGTAGTACCCGAGCCGACAATTACCAATCGAGCGTAATTAAGACGTTGGGGCAGGTGAAAAAAAACAACAAAGCCATATGAAGTCAATTATGTTCAACCCGCAAGCGTAAATACCCGCAAGCGTAAAAATACTAACACAGCGATATTTCATTTTACTTGTCAATTGGAAGCAGTCAGAAATTAACAACAAATGAAGTACACACAAAATAAATCAAAATGCACTCCGCATAC
Organism: Dreissena polymorpha; assembly: GCF_020536995.1. Lineage (NCBI taxonomy): Eukaryota > Metazoa > Mollusca > Bivalvia > Myida > Dreissenidae > Dreissena > Dreissena polymorpha. Next base: position 68,977,193 of record NC_068356.1, read on the forward strand.
AATCACAAAAATACTACAAATGTACGTAACATATAAAAAGACTAACTGGTGGCCTTCCGCATGAGGTTATTGGCAAAAAGCAACACAGGTTTAGTGAAAGATTTAAATTAAACAATTCATTATCCAATACTTGCATTCATTAATTCATACTACATGTATATTTAAATAAACAGCATTTTTTCCTTACAATATGCATTGCGGACGAATGCATCGAAATGTCCCATACCAAAATCGTTCCTGCAGTGGGCCTATGTATAGAACATGCAATAGTAAATCCCTTTCATACACGTACACTTTAAATTACTCTAGAATGCCAAAAAGGACAGAATATCTCGACAAATATTTATCAAAAGGTAAACATCCATCTATGACGCTTTTTGTCTCTTTCCCTTTCCAGACCCAGTTTTTTCCTTTCCCTTTCCTCCAGTTCCCGGGGCCACCCCTCCCGGTGATTTTCGCCCCCTCTTCCCCTTTCCAAAGATAATCGCGAGAGTAGACGATTTTTTTCCGCCCACAGGCGCTTCATCTTTCATCGGTTTTAATGGCGGAACGGAGCGGCGGAAGGATTTGCAATGTTGAATGGTCAAGTATTCAAGCATCGTGGTCAGGTCACCGACAAGGTGCCCGTATTCCTTAGCCTTGCTGGTGTCTAGCTCAGACGAGCGGAAGGGTTTTGGCGCCATACCTCGTCGGGGTTCCCGCATCTGTATCAGCGACATTGTGTCAAGGCTGGGCGAAATGAACTCCCTGTCGTTACCATCGCTATAAGGCAGCGTGTTCTGATTTTCAAATAATGAGTGTTTGTTGTTATGGTGATACGCTCGTATGTCATTTCCGACAGGAAGACTAAGCTGAGACTTTGGAGATTTTATTCGGACCGTTTTCGGTGCATTTTTCTCGGAAACGTCTGCTTCGCTAGACGTTGACGGTTTTGGCCTCCTGCGCGTACGCGGCGTTGGTATAGATATAATTTCATATCCGGGGCCTTCAAATTCCATCAACATACGGGCACTTCCAGCAATGGCCGCCTGTTCATACTGACTACTCCTTCGTCGTTGTAGTTCATGGTTTCTCTCTTTCACGCCTATTTCTCGCCATTCGTCCGCTTTCTTAAACGTGTATAAATCGCCCTGACCTTCGCTAGCACCGCCCTCTTGTCGGAGAATGTCCGCAATCAATCCATATCCGAGACGCTTGGCGTGTAAATACGGCGTCAGACCCATTCCATCGGGAACGTCGATGGTCGTCCCATACTTCTTCATTTCTCTCACAAGCGCCTTGACCACCTCCGTGTGGCCCGCCTGTGTGGCGAGGTGAAGCGGCGTCATGCCGTCTTTGTCTTTCTCGTGGAAATCAAACTCACCCATGTACGTGTCTAACAGGAGATTGGTCTGCTCATGACGTCCTAACACCGCCGACCAGGCAAGAATGCTGCGTTTGTATTTCGGATCGCGCTGAAACGGGTCAGCGTTGTTGTTGAGAAGAAATTTAAACATTTTACGGCGTTTCTCCTCGAGTTCTATATGTAGTGCCGCTACGAGGACGTTATATCCGTAGTCGTTTCTGTTATTCACATCCAAACCGTTGTCCAAAAGAAACTTGACCTTTCGCAAGCGTCCCTTAAAAACCGAGTGGAACAGATTACTCCCGAGGCAAGATCGGGCGTGGCGCGTGGTCGGCCAACGCGGCTGCGTCGGTGGTTCCTCAACCGATGACGTCATATCCCGCAATGCGTCGAGATCCGGAACAGACGGTCGTCGCGGGGAGTCAGACGCCTCCAGTTTCTTTACGAGGTGGTGAACCTCTAGCACGGTCTGCTCCCGGAACACCATTATTGACCGAGTACCGGATATGCCGTCTGGAGACCCGTTGTCACTCAACACTTTCCAAAGTCAGTATTCGTACAAGTCCAGTATGCCAGGCGCAGAATCTAAAATGGATCATCATGAAGATACTATTTGTAGAAGAAATAATACATAACATTATTATCGACATAAATGAAATAGTTAAACTATATTTAAAAGTTTTTTTGTTTGGTATATAAAAGTCTATTATATCGCACATTAGCAGGGAAATGGACGCGTTAAAAGTTAAACTTAAAACCTATATGTTCCTAAGAACTCAGCTCTCAGACAGATCTTGTGATACATTCCTTTAAACTAACGCGTTGAAACGATAACTGACATTAACTTTCATACTACCGTTTATTAGCGCCGTCAAGTTGTTGAACATGAAATATTAATTTGTTTGTTGAAGATAGCCGATAACCAATTCTGAAGCCCATTTTAAATGGTAATTCGCACAGTAAATATTGCTGGCTTTACAAATTGTATTAGAAAAACGTCACTACCGTAATGCGCGAATGAATTAAGGGTGCACCCATGATCTTGTGAATACCATTTGTATTTTGATTATAAAACCTCAAATAAACTTATCGATATTTCAATAGGCTTTAAACTTAAATTGTTATTCGCAAAGATAATAATGTAACGTTTAAAAACTTAAATGTATTCATGCGATTTCATTAAAAAAATCGCAATGTTATATGCATATACATGTATTTTTCGTGAAAAAAACTGCTACGACTTCCTTTAGCGACTGTTTACTGCCAATGATGTAATTTGCTATTTTTATTTAATTATGCATAAATGTACATTTACACTTTCAAGGATTGTTGCTACTACTACATCGATTACGGGTAATACTCCTTCGTTTACTGCTGCCCCGTCTACTCGTGTGACTACTACTACTACTACTTCTACTACTACTACTACTACTACTACTACAACTACTACTACTACTACCACTACTACTACTACTACTACTAATACTATTACTACTGCTACGACTACTACTACTACTACTACTACTACTACTACTACTACTACTACTACTACTACTACTACTACTACTACTACTTCTACTACTACTACTACTACTACTACTACTACTACTACTACTACTACTACTACTACTACTACTGCTACTACTACTACTACTACTACTACTACTACTACTACTACTACTACTACTTCTACTACTACCACTACTACTACTTCTTCTACTTCTACTACTATTACCACTACCACTACTACTACTACTGCTACTACTACTACTACTACCACTGCTGCTGCTACTACTGCTACTACAACAACAACAACAACAGCAACTACTACTACTACTACTACTACTACTACTACTACTACTACTACTACTACTACTACTACTACTGTTACTGCTGCTGTATTTACTTCTACGATTATTATAAGTAGTCCATTTATTATTTCATCATTATGAAACATTCCACTCGTAAATTATTTTAAACAATCTCGATACATTGTATTCCAATTAAATTAATTAAAATGTGTCTACATCTTCGTGTAAACATTTCACGTTCTACCTATTGACACGAAATACGAAACTCCTTTGTCAAAATAAAAATGAAGACATCATTTTATCCTTATTCGTTATCACTGATATATACGGTATGCCTTTAATAAAACGCTAAGCACTTTTACAAGAACAAATTAATTGTTAGTTTATCTGTGGAGTGTTTTGGTACAATCCCGCAAAGATTAGAAAAGAAATGACAATAAATATTTCGCCAAACTTTTCTTATTAAATCCGATAAATAACATCTTTTACTGAGTCGAAACATTCATTTTATCAAATTTAATGCTCCAAGCGAAATGATTGAAGATAAGTTTATGTCGTTGAATGATTTAAAAATGATTTTACGACTTGTATCTGTGTTAATATATTAAAGTTGTCAATATTGTAATGTGCCATTAAACTTCTGAAAATATCGTTTTTACCTTGCCATCCAACATTCAAATGTGTAATAGAATTGCAACAAAAAATACCCTATTATAAATCTTGTAAAGGAAAAACACACTCGTATACATGAATTTGGTATGCACAATAAGTCGCGAAAAAAAACAAACAACACAACAACAACACAACAACAACAAACAACACGCGACTTTAATTGTTACATTACACAAATTGTCATTTATGTTTTTACAAAAATTGTTCTTATACGATCCATACCTATGAATTATATTTTAATGTCCAAATTATTTTAATTTCCAAATTATTTCAAACTACATTTCAGTGGAATATTATTGATTGCTATATACAATACATAATGAATCGCCAGCTCACAAATTTAACAAACCCTTAAAAAATAACTGTAGGACCGCTAACTTTTACAACGCACTTACAATCGAAAGCCAAGTAAAATTGTGTCGGTGACTATTTGAGGTATAAATCTGGTCAAACAGGGACTCGGTGAAACATCTTTCAATCATATCTTCGTTAAACACAGCAAGTCGACGACGGATGATTGATTGCTGACCAGGGCTATTAAATATCAATATCCGTTGATTTGTGAAAATGAGTTTTATGACATAACAGTCGAAATGACCAGATAATAAAGAAAGTTTGAGCATTAACTATGTTTCCCAATCTTGAATTGAATTGCAAATGTTCATTAACTTTCAACAGTCGCTTTTAATTCGTTATCTTTTATTTATAAACATTCAGTACCAAACCGGACAATACGTTTTAACAGTCGTTTGTGATAGATGAATACTATAAATGCGCTATCTCCGGATTTGTCTGAAACAAACAAATACTTTTTCCTCCAAGAAAACGAACTCCAAAGTATATCTTACAGCCTTGAGCTTTTGTTAATCATCGCTTATTTATCAAAGCATATCTTACATGTGTATGTTATGAATCAGTAAAATATTTGTTAACTTCTTCTATTACATATTTTTATAATTATTGCCTAATTTCATTATCATTATCATCCATGTCGTTACACTTCTGTATTATGTATTATGCACATGGCTTAAAAGCAATTATATGCTTAAGAGCTAATTAATGTTGTTGTTGTTGTTGTTATAAATAATTGAAAATATAAACCAGATTTTGTGAAATTGAAAATATAGTTAACAAGTCAGAAGTATATTTTGTTACATACCTCAAACTTTCAAACATATTATAATATTCCTTACATTTAACAAACAATTACCAAGTCAAGACTACTATTCAACGTGTCGGGTAAGTTATAATATTAAATATCCGGTTAATCTTCATGTAATCGGGTCACGTATGTGTTAAACCGCTTAACCCATTTATGCCTAGTGGACTCTCCCATCCTTGTAAATTGGATCAATTTATGTCCAAAATTAGGGTTGTCTAGTATATTTTTTTCTACATTTAGAATATTTCGTACAGAAATTCCTTTAAGCAAACAGCGCAGACCCTGATGAGACGCCGGATCATGCGTCGTCTCATCTGGGTATACGCTGTTTGCCAATGCCCTTTTTCTAGACGCTAGGCATAAATGGGTTAACAGTCGTTCGTGACAGATAAACGCTATAAATGCGCAATTTCAAGAATTGTCTGAAACAAACAAATACCTTTTCCTCCATGAAAACGAGCTCCAAAGCATCTCTTATAGCCTGCAGCTTTTGTTAATCATTGCTTATTTATCAAATAATTCAAAATATGAACCAGATAATGTGAAATTGAAACTATATTTTACAAGTTGGAAATATATTTTATTTCATACCTGAAATGTTCAAAATATTATAATATTCACCACATTTTACACACAATTACCAAGTCATTACTACTATCTAACTTGTAGGGTAAGTTATAATATTAAATATCCGGTTAATCTTCGTGTGTTCGGGTCATGTATGTGATAAACCGCTTAAATAATTACCATTTTATTGGGAGATCAGTTATCCGAAAAGTACACCAATATACTCAAAGTGAACCCTCAGCTGCTCAAGCAAGTAGAAAAACGCTTATTATGCTATATTGTACTTTATTAATGGAAAGCAACCACTATTGCCCCCCCCCCCCCCCACCCGAAAAAAAGGCACCAAAACAAATTTACTAGAGAAGAAACAAGTACAGGACAAGCAAACACAAATGAGCCGTGCTCTGTGAAAAGGGGGTTTAATGCATTTGCGTCTAGTGCCGTCCCAGGTTAACATGTGCTGTTCACACATGCTAATAAAGGACGACACATTCCGCTTTAACTGGATTTTTGCTAAGAAGAGACTTTCTGTAAACGAAACTGTCTGTCCGCAATAGCTTGATTCGATGTAACTCGATAACACGGTAAATATTGAGTTCTGGTATCTTTACTCAATTTCTTCGGGCATTATCGTAATTTCATGAGCTTTCTTTGATTTGAGCCTCACTGTGCAAAAACGGAACTAAATACAGTCTGCACAGGCTAATCAGGGACGACGAATAAACTGGATTTTCTCTAAAAATGGTAATCCTCAAACAAAAATGCCTAAACGAGATTTTCGTTAAGAACGGTCTACATTTAAACTAAAAACACCATACAAGCGAAAAGTTCTATTGCATATTCTTACTTAATTGGGGATATGTTAAATTAAAGACAAAATAAGTTAAGCCGACCAATCTGTCCTACTTTTTGCAAGATGCAAGAGATTAAAACAAATAAGCTCCACATAGTCTTTCATACTAGACAGCATTGAAAACAATCATGTTAAAACAGTTTACACAAACCAAAAATGTGAGTTGTTGTTAAAGGTAATACAATTTCATATAATGTTGAAAACCATTTATGTTCTTCAAAACCAAACGTGAATAGCCTACGCCTTTTTATATTCGGTGCGCATGTAGACATTTGCAAACCTCACGGCGTTCATTCACTAACTTTCATTGATTTCAATTCATTCGCACTGGATGAATTTTGCGGATTAACACCGATAATAGACTGATAACGGTTGTAAAAGAGGGACAAAATGCTGCTTATCTGACAGGAGAGACATGACAAATTAATTTACAAAAGAGTACCGCCGCACACTTCAAATCGGTAAAAAAAATAAATCAATTTCCACAAAGTTACCCCCTTTGCATTCTCCACGCAGAGTTGTCGTTCCATGCTCTCACATACAATCTCTTACATAACAAGAATATAATATTATGAAAGTGGTATCATTTTCTATTATATTTGAAAATAGTGTATAAGTAAAGATTCATGATAAATCACTTAAATTGAAAAAAAGTAAAGATAATAACGGGAAAATAACTGCACCATGTCGCTCGGCTATCATCACATGGTTTGTTATAACGGAAGGGGTTTGATCTAGCTATGCTGGTTCCAGGCAAATCTAAGCGCGGAGGTTGGCACTCACTTCATATGCATTTCAGTTTTTAGATGGCAAAAATCCATTTCCACAGAGTTACGCCCCTTGGTAACACATTCGTCATTTCGTTAGAGAGCATTTCCAGCATCTCATCAATATATACATCTTAAGATCATGGATGCAATATTTTTTAAGTGAAAATAACTAGATAATGTTAATTGATATATGTGTTATTTATAATTCCACGAATCGTCAGAAACACAAACAGACTTTGCCGCCGACCGTTATCAAATTGTAGAATTCTAGTTATGATATTTTCCCAAGAAACGACTCGTCAACATATATGGAATAAAAAGCAGTTTGCAATCATGGCGTCGACCGGTCATAAAGTAAAGATAAATTTAAGCAATTACATAAGGGTGATTGATTTTCGTTTTATCCCAAATGTACACACAATCAGCACTACTATATTATACAAGGTAAAAAGAGCCTATTTACAGTATGTATTAAAGGGGCCTTTTCACAGATTTTGGCATTTTTAATTCATTCATTAAATGCTTTATATTGATAAATGTAAACGTTGGATCGTAAAGGCTTCAGTAAAAAATCAAGAATAAAATTAAAAAAAGGAAAAGAACATTGCCCTGAGCAGGTTTCGAACCAGTGACCCCTGGAGTCCTGCCAGAGTCCTAAAGTAAAAATGCTTTAGCCTACTGAGCTATTCCGCCGAGTACACAAACTAGACGTATTTTATACCTTATATAAGCAATCTTCGTAGTTTCACAAAATTTAACGACAAAAAACGGAACTCTCCAAATTATTCAATCGTTTCGCGTTGCAACGCTTTATAATTTTTAAGTTTTAAAATCGTCAAAAGATGCATATAATGGCTATATTAGACCATGGTAAATGTTCAGTATTACTGTTTCCTCACAAATATCATAACTAAAACGAAAATTTGCGAATCTGAAACAACTTTTTTCAATTTTGTCAATTTACCAAAGCGTGAAAAGATCCCTTTAAACACAACGCGGCCATTTACATGCACTCTTTTAAAATGCGAAGTTAACATGACGTGTGCGCAAACTGGAAATTTCCTTTGAACAACTTTTTATGTTAATTTACATTGCGTTTAAATACAAATAACACATATTTTAGTTTGTTTTGTAACCAATACCTTTGAGCGTCTATTTTGGTCATGTTTAATGCATCGTTTTGGAGCATACCGGTACGTAACACGCTGTTTATTCAATATTAATACATTAAACAGCAATAAATCGCTTGCCTGTCCACAATGGTTAAATGTTTGAACTAACACTTGACCAGTTGGCCTTCGCACCATAGTTCCAATTTTAGTGAATAAACAGACAATCCTTTTTTTGTCAAATTAGAAGGACACACGCCTATGTCCAGCACCAAAAACACATAATTCATTATTTGATGCAAATACATTGATAAACGTTTCAACATATGCACTAGCTGAAGAGCACAGGGGACAAAATTATGCACTTAATTAAAAAATACACACATTCGGCGGATTGAAAAGACTGAATTCTTTGTATTATCCAAAATACTAGTCGAGACCCCAAGTATAGTAACGCAAGTAATGATTGCTGACTTTTCAAATTAAGAATATTTTTTTACAGAAAATATGTCATATAACATATTTTGCTTGCGAACTTAGTTTACATTATCATTATAAATATTATTATTATTATTATAATTATTATTATTATTATTATTATTATTATTATTATTATTATTATTATTATTATTATTATTATTATTATTATCATTATAATTATTATTATTAGTAGTAGGAGTAGTAGTAGTAGTAGTAGTAGTAGTAGTGGTAGTAGTAGTAGTAGTAGTAGTAGTAGTAGTAGTAGTAGTAGTAGTAGTGGTAGTAGTAGTAGTAGTAGTAGTAGTAGTAGTAGTAGTAGTAGTAGTTGTAGTAGTAGTATTATCAACGCTTCTTTCCATAAGACGACAAAATGTGCTATCGATAACTATTTTTAATTATAGTTCAAAAACGTTGGCTATAATAAGTCATTCATTTGTATTTCGAAGCATATCTATATATAGATGAGTGCATATTGCTTTTTCAACCGCTATCAATCATGATTGAATAAAACAGTTTTACGAAACAGCACATTCAAGGTTCCTAATTATTGAGAAGTAAACATAAGTATTGACGAGCAGAATTAAACAGTTTGTTAATAATGAGAGCTAAGAATCGAAACGAAATATATATATCAGGATACATACCAGCTAGGCATGTATTTACAATATAAATTAATTATTTCTAACTCTGCAATTATAATGTATGTAGTAAAACTTATTAAATCTTAACGCATTAAGGCATTAAGGCTTACTTGAATTGAGCTTATTTTGTAGACATATTTGCATATTATTGTAGACAGAAATGAAGTTAATATTCCGTCTAAAGTTACTTATTTATACAGCACATCTCATTTAAGTATAAAAAACTAATAACCACGTGATGTGATAATCATTTTAAAACTACCAGTACATGTACTTACAGTTGAAATATGACCTTCCTTTTTCATCAGTATTTACCACACAAGATAAACCATTTCAATGATTGAATACTCTTAAATTGGGTTACTGGAGTGACTTAGGCATTTATCGACAATAGCCCAGCAATATCCGTTTCATTGAGTGACGTCTAAATTACCGAAGCTGCACTGCTAAAGGGGTAGCGTTGTAATGCAGAGCTTGAATTTACATTTGGGCTGTGTTCTGTGAAAAGTGGGTTTAATGCATGGGCGTAAAGTGTCGTCCCAAATTAGCCTGTGCGGTCCCCACAGGCTAAACAGGGACGATACTTTCCGCTTTTATGTTATTTTCTGTTTAAAGAAAGTCGATTTTTAGCAAAAATCTAGGCCCGGCGGAAAGTGTCGTCCAAGATTAGCCTGTGCGGACTATACAGGCTAATCTGGGACGACACTTTACGCACATGCATTAAACACTCTTTTCACAGAGCACGGCCAATTTACATTTGAATTGCTTTCTTCGGTTTTAGGGAATATACTAAATAGTAAATAACATACTTGAAAAGAACTTGTCACGGTCTCTTTTTTCATCTGATTGTGACAAATACTTGACAACAAAATTGAACACAATCTTAATTTAAATCGAAGTGCGATTAAAATCGATTCATTACGTATGCAACTTTTAACGCAAAAGAATCTGTCACATATAGCTCTAAATGTAGAAACATTTCGGTGTCGAATTAGAATTGTTTAAACGAGCGACAACATTGCCGTTTTTGTATTTAGTTCGAAAATATATTTGTGTCTAGGTGCTGTATAAACGAATCTGCACTGAATAAATGGGCTTTTCCAACAGTGTACATGTCCTGCCTATATGAAGTAGTGTTTTTTGCTGTACAAAAGCATATTATTTGCAACTGAATAAACTCTGGTTTTGCTTCTTCTGATTTTTATACATTTTTGTATTCATCAAAATGTTATCTTTTTGAAAAAGGAAAGGTCGTATATGATCGCTTTAATATTTTGTTGCACATATTGATCTGCCCATATCTAAGTAATTGCTTTTATATCACCCTAGATATAGAACGCGCTATTAATCTGTAATCCAGTGCGAACTTATTGGATTTGGTGCTGTAAATTTGATCATTAGAAACCGGAGTTCACTGTGTCGCATGGTTTAAAGGGACATTAATGGAGTTTTATGTGAGCATATTAAAGGGACATTTTCACAGATTTTTTCATTTATTGAAGTTTGTCGTTAAATGCTTTTTATTGATAAGTGTAAACATTGGATCTAAAAAAGCTCCATTAAAAACAAGAATACAATCAATTTAAAAAGAAGAAAAAAAGTAACCCTCAACTGGGTTCGAACCACTGAACCCTGGAGTAAAAGTCTATCGCTTAGACCACTCTGCCATGCGTGCTCATACAATCAATGGTGTATTTTATACTTTACATAAGCAATTCTCGTAGTATCACTAAATTTAAGGACAACAGAACTCTCCAAATTTAAGAACAACATAACTCTCCAAATAATTCAATCGTTTCGCGTTGCAACGCTTTATAACTTTCTGGTTTTTACATCGTCAAAAGATGCATATTATTGATATTTTAGAGCATGGTAAATGTTCGGTATCACTGCTTTCTTACAAATATCATAACTACAACGAAAATTTGCGCCCCTTAAAGATAATTTATGCGGGCTTCGTTCTGGGATGACCGGGCTTAATGCATGGGTGTCAAGTGTCGTCCCATAACATGTGCAGTCCGCGCAGGCTAATTAATCATCGAAGGCACGTTTAGGAAAGACTTCTTTTCGGATACATGTTGGGAATCAACAAGAAGATCGGTGATGCACGATTAATGAATAAATGCGTATTACTTTACATTTGCATGTGTCAGATTAAGAACCATTCATTAAGTCAGTTCGCATAGCAAAGCAATCACAGTGACTCGAATGTCGAATGGATTGTGCATCGGGGGTGTACAAAAGCCTCGCATTTTTTTTGCGGTAGCTTTTAATTTATTTAAACCTATCAAACATATATTTATTATACTGTATAGCGGTTGTGAAACAATGCAATACACATTTGTTTGGTGCGAATTTATTGTTAAATTAATGAAAAAGACGCATTCATATAAGTTTTAATTGTGGCTTCGATTAACATTATCACCAATGTTAAATATTAGCTTTCCTCGTACAATCATTTGTTAAAAGACTCATGATCAGTTTGTTTTTATTTACCACTAACTATTAGTGTTTTTTCCACCGTTTATATTGTTGTCCTCGAGGCCATTAAATTCATATAAGCTTTCCTACAGTGCTTACGATCAAACAAACTTATCAATCACGTCCGTTCAGCCATTTTCTTTCCAACTGTCTGTGTACGCCGCCAGCACTTTGATTTTTAATGTTTGCTAATTATTTTTAGTAAGTGGGCCTTTAACCAGATGTGCGCTCTGCCGATGTCTGTTAGCATTTCATGTACTTGGAAATACCATTTTCTGCTCATGTTGCTGTCCATAATAAACGATTGCATTTGTCACGTTTTTCATTTCAGCTAATTTATCAATATATTAATACCATTTCGTCTTGTTGCGAACTAACTCAAACCATTGAAATCGATCGGTTAACCCATACGCCGTTTATTTTATTTTTTAAGATCGATAATTATTAAATTGACTGGCATTTGTAACTGACAACAATATCGACAAATTGGCCAGAAGACTCTCTAATTGATTTTAAATACAACATTAACGAAATATGAGCATGGAAATATTTCAAATTACGATTTAACTACCGATATAGTGTAGTAGTGTATAGTTCGTACACGATTTTTTGTTGTTGATATTTACCACCGTGTTCACTATCAGAACAACAAGAATAAGAACAATAAAACAACAACAATAATTACCAAAATAATAAAATCATAATGACAATAGTACTAATAGCAAAAACGTGGGAACGCGACTAAAGCTGGTTCTCAACGCTTTAGTTTATAATTTATAGATTATTTGGCAATTCCATGCTAGGTTTGTATATTAGCTATCCATAAACACAATTACAGAATAATGGCTAATTAAAACTAAAAATGTTGAGCGAAAAGCACTTATTGTTAGAAAAGTGACCGTGATCGTAACCCAACTGGTCCCTTATGAAAATCTCAAGCCAGGTATACATATAAGCTGCATACACTATTTGCTCAGCATAATGTCTCCATCCGTATTTAAGTTATTATAAAGAAACGCCTTTTTTCTATTGTAAGTAACAGTGACATTTATTTTATCCCAACTAGCCTTAAATGTACTCCAATGTATGTTAATCACCAACCTACATACACAATTTCAATGCAACATCTCAATGCAGACTCAAGTAAATTGCCGAAATCAAATTTCCTATTTTATGCACAGTTACATTACCGTCTCCCCGACGTGCTCCATATACAATTCCAAGCTATGTCTCCTTGTAAGTTTGCTGTATCCTTAGTTTCATCATTTGTAAATACAAACTGTACCTAGCCGCCTTCCCAACCAGCCAATTTCCCGCCATACATCTCAATCTTCTAATCAAGATTTTCAACTTCGTCGAAATCCTGATTAACAAAACAACAACATCATCACCATAATTATCATCCGAATCGTTGTCAGCGGCATTGAGTACTTTACATCGTCATACAATGAAAATTCATTTCCCCGTCTCCTGCATTCATGACTTTAAAAGATATGTGTATGTTGAAGTACGTCTGTTATACTAGGAATTTCACGAAATGCCTTAACGATTTACAAACTGTAGTTAATTTTTCGAATAATGATTGTTTCATTAATGAACTTCAAGAAATGTATAATATTTTAAGGAATTTCGCGAGATGACTGACTATAATCGAACACTGATACGCAGTTTTACCAGAGGCCATGTAGAGGATTCAATATATTTGTGAAACAAAGCTAATTGGAAACAACTCCGTAGACATCATGTCCGAGCTCGATGAGTTGTCTACCTTGTAAGAAGCCGTGTGGACAATTATTAAGTCGCATTTCGGTTAAACTTAAAACAATTGTCTTCTCTAATATTATAATTATAAACTATTATCTTAATATATTTAACATAATGTATGATCGCATAGTTTCTGTCGTCAGCTAATAGAAAAATTCTCAATGACTTTGTTACATTGCGTGGGCTGCAATATATAGTATTTTATAGTGTTTAACAGCTCGGATCTTTGGTACGCACCAGTGATGCAATGTTTGCACAAACTTGTAAAATCGGGAATATAAAATGAATATACACTGAACACACTGTCCGAAACCGGGGTTAAAGTTTCTTCCGTCTTAATATTGAATTGTTTACTGAGAGTTTTGTCAATAAAGGCGAATTATCCAGTACAGAAAGGATGATCACGTAGTAATGCCTCTTTGAATGGTGGAGGTATAATTACCAGCTGATGTATTGTTACGATGCTGTTGCTGCTCATGGTGATGATGTAAAGGAGGTTTAAGAGCATGTTTGTTAATAATGAGGCTGAATATGTGTTCTATGGTGGTTTGGTGATTGTAGTGGTGTTGATGATGATGTTGATGATGAGTCTGATTATGGTGATGCAGAAAAACAACAAGAAGTTGATAGTAGTGTTTAGGGGGTGTGGTATTGGTTGCGGAGATTATTGTGGCGGTATATATTTTGAAAACGTAGAGATTTGTATCCTCAGATATGTCAAATAAGATTGTACAGAAAATTAAACATGTGCGTTCCGTTCACAAATAATATCTTTCTCTGGAACGTACGTTGGTGTTGATCAAGCATTAAGTTACTTCCGGACGATCTTAAGGAGCTGATTTTTAAAAGCATTTCCGATGTTTCTGTATACTGAATGTAAACATTTTTTTATTTTCACAATATAATTTTAGTGTTCAAATATTAAATTTAAATCAAACTGTATTGATATATTTCTTAATTTATTCGTTCGTTCGCTCATTCAAGCAATCATTAGTTAATTTATGCGTTTATTCATTCATCAAATTATTTGGTATTGCAATTTTCAACAATGGAAAATTCAATAGGGAACTTAATTCTTCAAGGACGTTCCGTTACGTGGACCAATCTCAAAACGAACGCATTACAACGAGCATTACAAGCTGCATCAAGGTCGACGATGTCGTTTGACGACTCAAGCACTCTGCAGATCGTTCTGTTTTAGTATTCCTTGTTGATCAAAATATCGTCTGTTTTCGTGTTTCTGATTTTTTCCGCCTGACAGGCTTCGCTGTAGAGATTGCAGATTTCGATGTACTTCGTCTGATAAACAAAATAAAATGCAATTATTAAATGTGTCTTGTTCTAAGAAAACTGGGCATAATGCATGTGCGTAAAGTGTCGTCCCAGATTAGCCTGTGCAGTCCGCACAGGCTAATCAGGGATGACACTTTACGCTTTTATGGTATTTTTAGTTTCAAGGAAGTCCCTCCTTACCGAAAATCAAGTTTAGGTGGAAAGTGTCGTCCCTGATTAGCCTGTGCGGACTGCACAGGCTAATCTGGGACGACACTTTACGCACAAGCATCATGTCCAGTTTTCTCAGAACACGACACAAATGATCTCATAGTAATTAACTATTATAATATTGTGTGTAATTCATTGATGATTATCATAGTATGATTATAAAATTAAATAAATAAAATAACATATAATTTTGTGTCATACTTATCTTACCATATTGGATAAATTAAAGGGTATCAAACAACGCATCTTGGAACGAACGTTGTTCTTGTTTCGTCTTTCCAAATGTACGTTTATGAACACAGAAATGTCTTGGTTGACACGCAATGTTGAATGTTAACAATCAGAAATCTACCACAGAAATCATCGACATATCCAAAACATTTTTTTCTGTATTTGTCCACAAATATCAAGTCAATATTAAGTGCATTTTTCACCAACTTAAAACCTATTATGACAAAATATTGGGAAATAAAGAATCATAGATGCTATCAAATAACTGACGAGCAAGAAAACATATGCAGAGGGTGTAATCACGTGACAGTCAAGATGGCGACGTCTATTCCGAGACAGGTATTTTTTGCCCATTTTATTACTTTTTGTTTTATTTCTAAACGACGCGAATTTTCCAGCCGTATCAGTAAGAACGTGATAAACGGGTTAAAAGTCGCGTTATATATCGACTGCAGTCCGCAAAGGCTAACCAAGGACGACACTTTCCGCTTAAACTTGATTAGATTAGAAGAGACTTTGTTTCAACGAAAAATTTCATAAAGCCGGAAAGTGTCTCCCCTGTTTAGACTGTGCGGACTTCACAAGCTAATCTGGGACGCACATGCATTAAACCCCTTTTTCACAGAGCACGGCCCAAATATAGTCTGAACCGTTGATACAAACAGTTGAGTCAACGACCACAACCGCTTCAAAGGAGCAAAGAATAATGTGTAGTAAATATACAGAAGACTTTTAACTGATTTAAAGACGTAAGAAATGTCGTTGTAACTGAATTGCATCAGCGTTCTATAGCCTTACCACGCAGTTTGCGCTTTGCAAGTAGTTTCGACAAAACAAACAGACGAATACCTTCATAACTAAGCACACTGGCTCGCGATGGCTGGGCTAATTCTTTACCATTTACAAGGTACAAAGGTGACTGACTTTTGTATCACTGGACCATTTAATTGTCAGACATTTCTTCAAAAAGGCCACAAGAAGTTTACGCGTTGGTTTTGTTCGGTTTAGGATTATAAATCGAAATTGAAATTAAATCGATATGATTCTTAAAGGATTCATTAATGCAGTTTTTACAAACGGCGTTATAGTTAGCTTTAACCTTTTTTTTTCTCTTTTTAATATTTACAATTAGGAGAATTAAGTAGCGATAAACAAGCAATAGTTCGTTAGCTTACGCAGTTAAGACATTCTACAATGTTTTTACGTCGTTTATTTAGTATTCGAGTACTTAAATAAAATGTAATATGTTTAACCGCTAGGTGTGATTCATTTTAGCTACATATCATGTGTACCCATACAACTAACTAAAATCATTGCTCGGCCTTTAATTTCTAATCTGTCATGAAAAGGCGCGACAGTGGTTTGAAAATAAACAAACCTACGTAATATACCGGATTGGTTGAGGTCGCATGTTGCATGACACTTACGTCTTGTGGATTGATTAATAATTTTACTCGAAATTGCGTTTAAACGATTTCGTTTAATCGGAGTGCGATATTAAAGGACACTATAATGTGCATTTTAAAATAAGGCTTAAACAACTGCTCCATTTAGCATTGTATCTAAACAGGGTTAACAATTGTATACCGGTAATCATGTTAATGCCACTGAATAACATTTGGATGTTCATTGTCATCTTCCATATACGAATAGGTAAGTGACGATTTGGTTTCATTTTAGTGAAGATTTGTTGCGTTTTCTAATTAATCCAAATGACAACTCTTGACAACCATCATCTATAACTATGTCATCTTGTCGAATGTCTTTTTGGCGTGTTAACGAAAACACGCTAACTTTATAAAACGTGTGTATTAAGTGTGTTTTAATAATATGAGCCTTGTTCTAAGGAAACTGGGCTTAATGCATGTGCGTAAAGTGTCGTCCCAGATTAGCCTGTGCAGTCCACACAGGCTAATCAGGGACGACACTTTCCGCCTTAATTGGATTTTTGCTAAGAATATACTTCATTTAAACAAAAAATGTCATAAAAGCGGAAAGTGTCGTCCCTGATTAGCTTGTGCGGACCGCACAGGCTAATTTGGGACGACACTTTACGCACATGCATTATGCCCAGTTTTCTCAGAACTCGACTCATATGAACTTTATTTAAATAATTACAACGCGCGGAAATAATATGTCACACTCAATAAAGCACCGTAATTTAAGAAATCCATTTTGAAATAGTTTTTCAGCTAATACCGTAGGCATACATGAAACGTAATAATTTCATTAATGGCATGCTGTTGAGGTGTTATCAATGGTTTCAACGGTTTGTTACTTGTCTCAATTATTCAGCAAATCAATTGTCTCTTTTAACATTTTGGAACGGACATACGTTTCGTGCTTATTGAACGCGATTTAAATAATAAACCAATAATTTCTCCGTTTGTATTTGAAATAAAGATAACACATTTTGATGTAATTGTTAGGCGCAAACAAATGGTGTGTTTCAGGTCTACATGGCTCACACAAAGTCCCATTTAAAACATCATTATATTATAAAAATCAGTTAACAAGTTATATCTTAATAACTTTAATATGATGATACGTAAAACGTTGTTCTTATTGAACGCGTTTGGTATTAAAGGTGCATATCGACGATTCACACGACTTTAATAAGATATAGGCTATCAAAATGGATCCTTTACACGTTTGTCTCGTTTTGATCAGCGCTCAATATTTATTTTTTGTGATAAAAAGTTGTGTCGTTAGACACTTTCAGTGGATGCGGAGAAAAAAGTAATAGTAGTGTACTATTTATGAAGTAAATATACATGAAGAACCGTTAAAAGCATGGGGCCATCTATTGTGGGAATGTTGTGCTGAAAACTTCTCAACGATGTTAGCGAATTCTGTAAGCGTGCTTTCGAAGAGACCCGATTTTAATAAATCACAGTGTTTACATTTTCGAAATAATTACAACAATATACAATTGTAATGACCCAAATATCGTGGACTATTAGAAGCCACCAAAATTCGAAATCAGTGAATTCGGCAATCAACCCCGCGAATCTGTAGAAATTGAAACAACAAAATTGCAATTGCCTTTGGGCCAGTGATGGAATACATGTATGCCATTTTAAGTAATGTGGGAATAGTAGCATTTCTGTTATATGATTTGATATCTCTGTATTACTAGTATATAAACATGATTTAACAATATGTATGAGACCATAGTTTCTGTCGTAGCAATGCATCAAATTATACATTCTAATTGGCTTAAGAGAGTGGAAACATGAGTACGTCGTGTCATTTAGTTTGTTATTCAAGTCAGAAATGCTATTTTTGCAAACATTTGCAACATTTGGTATTTCTAATGATGCAATGTTTACCTAACGCGAAAACTTAGATATAAACACTTATCAGGCTGTCTTTAATCGGGGCAACACTTGTTGTAATCTTTATAATCTGTTATCAGTTTTATCAGGCACATATGTCTGCAATACCTAGGTAAATCGTTCTTTGTATGAAATACCATTCTTATAATAGCAATACCCTTTCACATTGCTACATGAGAGCCGCACGCTAATCACGGAAGACAATTTCCGCTTTTGTATAATCGTTCGTGAAAAATAAATATATTCTTAACAAAAATGTCTTCTTAGAAAGTGTCATCACTGATTAGCCTGTGCTGACTGCACAGACAAATCTTTGACGATACTTTACGCACATGCAATTAACCATGTGTAACCAGAGCGGGTTTACATTTATTATGTGCGTTATTTGCAAATGTTGCTGCAAACGAAAGAACAAAATTCGAATTGAGTTGTTGATCGGTACAAAACATTGTGTATTGGATGTGAATACATTGATTTACACGAGAGTCTTCGTTATTTCATCCTGATGTAAATATGAAATAAGTTGAAAATACATGTAGTTATAAATTGACGAAAGAAAAGAGATTGGGATACCTACGCTAGTTTTTGGTTGAAAAAGGTCCTGTGTAATCGAAAATTATAGACATACTATATTTTTACTACATCAACTTGTCGCATGCTTTATTTATATATATATATATACATATATATATGTGAATAATCAGGTACATACTTAAACATTGTATATAATTTGTGTTTTATTGTTGTAACATTGTATATACTTTGTGTTTTATTGTTGTAACTATTATTTTTTTTGATTTTTTAATAACCCCAACGCGTGGGAATATTTCAAATCCAATACAGGACCTAAAATTTAAGCACGGCATTTTTCATTTATAGCATGAAGTACAGGTATCACCAACGGTACGGTACGCATATTTTATAATATAAAAACTATCAATCACTTTTAACTAATTTGAACGACACTAAAATCTTGTAAATATTGTAGATATTTACTGAGCTCGACGATGAATTTACTCTGCAAGTAAATAAATACCATTCCTCTAATATGATTTATTGCCATCAAGATGAAATACTTAATAACATTTGATGTTCGAGTCATGAGCAAACTCACGATTTGTCCACATGACATATACCATAATGATATATAGTTTGGATAAGTTGTATTAATAAACTAATGGTTTACTTCGAGTCGATTCGAAATGTTCAAATGAGTGATATAAAAGCACGGTGTATTACAGTTGGAGTCCCTTAAAATATCTTAATAATCACATATATCAATTAAACGAAACAGTAAACGCCTTACAACTTTTTACAGATCAAATAGCATTCGGTAGAGTTATTAATCAGATTGGCCAGACGGGTAATGTAAACATTATATTTTATCTGATATCGATATATAACACTACGATAATACTACATTTGTAATTGTACCTTCCTGATGCACGCCATGATTGTTTGTGTATGCGTAAACAAGTACACGTAATTCAAAAATACCTACCTGTATTATAAGGTAAATTGGGTGTACTGTTCAACTACCAACATTTGAGTCTGCTTGTATGTAATATGTGACGCTGCAAGGAAAACAAACTCCGGAAATACCCCCCCCCCCCTCATTCTTTCTTTAAGAACTCGTTCGTAGTCCATTGACTTTGATGTTAAGTTTTTTGCGAACTGGGCATTGAGCCAGATAAAGTAGACACTTAATACATATATTATTGCATGATAATAATTGAACTCCCTCCAATTAGCATTAAACTTTTTGATCGTATTGCGATACTTTGAATAAGCGGATGTTCATAGTTTCTCGGCGCGTATACAGTGTGTTTAAACGTAGATTAACTAAACTTATGTAAAGTGGCACGCCTTTACCTAAAAATGCAAATTAGTTTACCTCTAACAAACGCAATCTTAAATATATTTATGTGCTAATAATAAAATGTTACTATGTTCTCAACTTGTAAAAGCAGAGCAAAATATCTTGTTTGTTTATTTCACTGCGATCGATCATTGTATTTTTCAAGTATTTTTATTGTCTATTGTGCAAATGCAATGTCATAATTATTTATGATATCATCGACTCTGTGCATGGCTTTATCAATACTTAAAGACGACATATTACACCTGCATACACATGTGTTACATGTAAATGCTTGCACATGTATTGATAAAGTAAGCACGTTTAAAACTTATTACTATTTACAAAACATTTAATCACATTACCAAGTGCAACAATAAAGGTTTTAGATACAACATGATTACATCTACATGTTCAACCTACGTGTTAAGAAACGGGGCATGATGCAAACGTTTTTAATTATATTATTTGCAATGACATGCCATTTATCTTTGTTTAGTTGTGTGGTGAATGGTTTGATTTGTATGCGGTCAGTGGAGGATCAAGTAGTAATCCGTTTCCATGACGTCCAGAAAATATCAGTCGATCCATCTATGAACATCGTTTCTTTTTTTTCGTGAGGTTGCATATGGAGAGCCAGACATACGTATTACCACCACCACACGCAATAACCGGATGTTGCAGACGCTTTAAAGGGGGAGTCAACCAGATTGACGAAAAAAAGAAAAGTTCTAAAATGCCTTCATTAAATGCTATATATTGATACATTTAAATCTAAATTTGGATCTAAAAATCTCAAGTAAAATTCAAGAATAAAATGAAGAAAAGAAAAAAAGTAACCCTGAACAGAGCTCGAATCACTGACCCCTGGAGTCCTGGAATAAAATGTCTCGCAAATTAGACCACTCGGCCATCCACGCTCTTACAATGAGCGTTGTATTTTATACTTTATATAAGCAATCCTCGTAGTTTCACAAAATATAACGACAACAACAGAACTCTCCAAATTACCTGGCAGACACATAGGCGCTCGATGGCAATGTTTTAAAAAAATTTATCTTTTTTTAATTTTATTTTTATTTACCCGTTGTTTATTATAATGCATACACATACTTAATCAATAAAAATCTTCCGACAAAAGGTATTCTTAAAAAAAAGATAGTTCGACTATGTACATAGATATTGACATGGTAAGGCACTCGCCATTTTCTCAACCCGCGGAAGTGCGTCATTACCCATAATTATATCGCTGTCCCCGCTCGCTTATTGAAATGCGCGCGCAGGCCGGGAACCTCGCTTTTTCTCCATCTACTTTCAGTTTCAACAGAAACCTCCACAGACGATGCGATAAATCCCTGTAACTATTGTTTCACTCACTTACTGGGGTAATCAACAAAATATAAAGTAAATTGCATAAATATTAATCATTCCTTATATTTTTTTTTTACCGGGAACCTCGCTCTTTCTCTACAACAACAGCCAATACACACTATGGGCGCCAGCTTTAATTTACGACGCGCTGATTTTTTTTTGTGGAAATCACCATGGCAGACGAAATTAAGTTAAACAATTGTTAAGGAATGATTCATGTGTATGCAATTTACATTATATTTTGTTGCTTACCCCATTAAGTGAGTGAAACAATAGTTGCAGGGATTTATCGCATCGTCTGTGGAGGTTTCTGTTGAAACTGAAAGTAGATGGTGACAGAGCGAGGTTCCCGGCCTGCGCCCGCATTTCAATAAGCGAGCGGGTTGACAGCGATATATTTATGGGTAATGAAGCACTTCCGTGGGTTGAGAAAATGGCGAGTGGCTTACCTTGTCAATATCTATGTACATAGTCGAACTATCTTTTTTTTTTAAGAAGACGTTTTGTTGGAAGATTTTTATTGATTCAGTATGTGTATGCATTATAATTAACAACGGGTAACTAAAAAAACAAAAACAAAAAAACAACAACAACAAAAAACAACAAAACATTGCCATCGAGCGCCTATGGGTAGACATACTAAGTAAAATTGTATTACCGAATATACTGAAAATATGAAAACTTAACATTTTGCAAGTAATGTAAAATACCAGTCGTGATATTTTAATCAATATAAACTTATTATTGTAAAAACTATTCTTTTTTCGTGATATATAGCATTGAATCTGGTTGACCGCCCGTTTTCAATATGCTATATATAATAGTACATTGCTTTTGATCAGTGTTTTGACTGATTGGATGGGCGCTCATACAACGATGTGGTTTGGATTTGTTTACAAACATATCTCGCAATTGAAAGTTCTTTATTTCTTTTTTTTATTTCAATATGTACATTTGCACAATATGTAAATAGAATTAGTAAATACAGTTCATGTAACTACTGAAATTGTTTTTCAAATGCCGTGCGTGGATAAAGTATATCCGTTGATTGCTTCATATTGTTTTTTACATGTTCAATATAAAACATGAACATTTATCGCCTGAATATACTTCCAAGAAACACGTCTACAAGCTGTTTCTTGGTATTATATTAAGGCAAGATAAGACTACAATACAATCTTATATGTGAGCTTAATATGCACTGCTAATTGTGTACGCGCACGCATAAAAAATATTTATTTACAAAAATACAAGTGAGAAGAAATCTTGACCAGACAACTTAAAAGATTAATAAAATACAACAGTGAACGCTTTTCATTTTCCGCTTCATTTGCTATATATTCGGTTTGAATGGATTGGTGTTGTATTGTGTAATATATGAAATTTGATAACATTATGCTTTAACAATATTATTCCTTTACACGCGAACACTGGATGATTTGAGGAAAACGCCCGGATATGAACATGGTCAGCAAGTGGTTTCTTGACAATTTAAGCATCGATATGAATCATTGGTATTTTGTAACTCAAATACATAACTCCAGAATCCGATAAATCTGACTAGCGATTACGTTTATTTTATTTAATATACTATCAACTTTTTGGAAATTAGTTTTTACGGTTAACACGTTTCTGGATAGTTTGTTAGATTGGTTGAGGGTTATTACATTTTTTACGGTTATTAAAGAATAAAGAGTTAATAAAACGAACGACCAAATTACGTGACAATTTTTTAATCGGCATCTGATCTACCGTGTAAGCCTTCTACTCCGTGTAAGCCTTCTACTACTTAACACTATTTACTACTGCTACTACATGTACAAAGCTGCAAAAAACTTCAACCACTCATACAATTCAGTATAAGAGCAATTATTTCATCTCAAACTACTTTAATAAGCTTGTTATTTTATTTCATCTGGAATATTTATCAGGTAGATAATATGGTGTGAACAAACTGAATTCCGCTGATACAAAATTGTGCAGATACAAAATATACATGGACATTAAAATCCCGTTTAAGCCATTTTGATGCATCGTCTAAATTCAACCTCTTGGTTGTGTTTCTTTAAATATCTACATGGTTTTCTTGAGCCGTATCTGAAAAGCGTATTGAAAAAGTTTGCTTCCTTTTTCGTGTGCCTTTTGATTTTTTGACCGTTCAACTTGTTAAGTTAACACCGAATATTTGTGTCTCAAAATTAATTTACATGTCCATTGCAATATACATGTAGTTGTGTTTTGAATTTTAGACCAAACTAGTGCAGATGGACTTGATCAGAACCAACTTGATACACTTGCTGAAACCCTAAAGATAGAAGTCAGGGTCATGATAACCTTCGAAGGGAAGCAACTAATCACATTGTCAGAACTACTCTCAGAAATGATGGCAGTGAGCCAATTCCCGCATCCGGCTGGAGGCTTTATTTCCACAGCATGCTCCTCGTATACCCGGATGTCTTTCCCAAAATATGACGAAAGAGCTTGACGTTGAAAAAGTCCGAGTGGGCATGGTACAGGGCGACCTTTACTTCCTTGAGCCCATGAGCGGGTTTCAAGCCTTGCCTGCAGGGTCCGCCAGGAATTACAACATCGTTGTCAGTCTGTGGGCCGTGCAGCGGACGGATTCATGCCCCTTTGGTACGTCACGTCAAACTAACGTCACTGTTCAACAACGCGTGTGCGATCCACTTTGTCATTTGACCTCGAGTACGTCACTGATTTCGATGACGTCAGGACAGTGGAAGCGCTGGCGTGGGGATCGTACAATCCGTTCACACCACAGGAGGGCGGGCAGAACGACTGGCGTACGATGACAGCAATATTGTAGTATTTTAGTTATTATGTTATTAAGAATTCAATTTGCACGGATGATAATATGAACTGATTGTTCTATATATCGGGCATCAACAAACATTCATAGAGCTCCTGAAGAACTACCGTTACGTTTGCATATCTATGCTCAAATAATATTGATATAACCACACTGTCCATATTTAACGTTAATACTAGTAGGTATACGGAGCAGTATTTGTCTTGGAAACGTTGACATAATCTATGAAATAATCATAGAAATATTTAATTATGTGATTCATAGGAAACCAAGGTTATTATTCCAACACCGAAGTCACTCCAGATAGACCTCCAAAAGCCCATGACTTCATTCAACACCAGCTGGAAGGTGTTTGCAGAAGACAACATCTTTAACGATACAGCTCTGTACATAACAGGTTAATCCTTAGTCTTTTATTCTCTATATTTATGGGATAAAGCTGTTAAGAAGGTTCATCAAATTGATGTTTTATGTTTGGCGCAAATGTACGCTACGTTATGGTATTTACTGAACAGGTTTTCATTATGTAAACAAAACCGTATCGTTGCTGTTCAGCGTTTTTTAGAGTGTTGTATGTGAATTGACACTCGACAGTGAGACAGTGAGGCTAACAACCCCATTCTAATACACAATATTTTAAAACCCCATAAATCCTTGCAATTAATGAACAAAATAATGATCACATGCAATTAGCAAAAGGATTGATTTTGTTAAACTTAATTTATTTAATCATTTAAAATATGTTTGTATGTTTACTATCGTACAGGCGACGTGTTGGGTTTTAAAAGTTCTTAGTCACAAGTCGCATGGTTTCATAACCATTTACTAATTGCACGCTTACATTGAAAGCTTTCGTGCTATAATTTGTTCCACACTCATAACCACTGTTACGAATTCTCCACAGAGAGTGGCCACATACGCTTATGACCTTAAAAAAGCCAAAATGTGCATGCAAACAAGCAGAACAAACATTCTAATTTATGGGTTGAAATTCTCTCGTTGCCTAGCAAGAAAGATATGATTAGAATCGGTAGTGTTTGTACTCACACAGAACATTAAATACTTCCGCTTATTGAAGATTATCTTGATTGTTCTCGTAGAGAGCTTACGCGCATACACTTTCTCTCTTCAGCAGAACACATAAATCAGGGCCTGTGTGTGTTACACAGGCCGCCATAGTGAGCAGCTAGGTGTCACAAGCTAATAGAGCCCGATATTTACTTCCGTTTTTCTACAAAAGCTTCATTTCTCTTACTTCTACAAGCCCTTACTGACTTAACCATGGTTTCTATCGGCTTTTTTTTGCCCGACCACATTTGTTCGCTTCTTCTGTTTATGTATGTAATGATATACATGTTGATATATATTTAATGGTTATAATTGTTATATTAGAATAATAATTATAAACATCATTAAAATTTAACGCATTGAAAAACTAGAAATATCTTAATGACATGCATTTTTCCACAGAAAAACTAAAAATTCAGCAAGTCTTTTCGAAGCCCAGCGCTTACGTCATAATACTGAGTCGTAACAATACCATTGGACCTGAAGGGTATACTTTAAGCGTCGATGAGAACGTCATTCGTCTTGAAGCAAGTGACGCGGTGGGAATGTTCTACGCCGTGCAATCTCTCAGAAGCATTATTGACGGAGCGAGCGGTGCAAACATCCGTGCCATGACCGTTCACGACGCACCGCGCTACCGCTGGAGGGGAAGGCATCTTGACGGTCGCTTCGAAAATTTTTCATACGATTGATGAGTCAAGCGTCTCATTGATGTCATGGCGATGTACAAGATGAACGTTCTGCATCTCCACCTCACGGATGACGAGGGATGGAGACTGGAGATCGACGGACTGCCGGAACTCACCGAGGTTAGTCTTGATAAACAGAAAAAGGGTGACATTTCAAAAATGCAAATACGTGGCCACTTTTTAGCGTAAGTAGGTAGGAAAAACAACAAAAATGGATGAACGTACTTTGTTAAAAGTTATGCGCGTCAACCAGAGTGAGTCTGAGAACCAAAAAGTATCGTTGATTGATCGAATCGATTGCTGAATCTATCGAAACCCTAAAGAAACTATACACTGTGTGCATTTTTTTACATAGAAGTCATTTATAAATGTGAATTTATCAGCATCGCATTTAATGTTGTACGGTACGTAGAGAAAACTTTATTAGTGTCATGGCGTACTTGAATCTATCCGACGAGTTAAAGAAATGTTTACACGGCCATGCTTCCCGAGCCATATAAGCTATTCGATTACGATGCGGAAAAATTCAAGGACACAGTGACACTAATTTAATATTATATTTATCATTTATTTTTTTCTAATCTTTGATGATTTAACTATAAGCGCTTAGATGTCAAAAATGAAAGCCAAAATAGATTAAATAATCTGATTATAACATGACGTAGTGATATCAACATTAATTGTGATATTTCTCGGTTTCGCCACGCGAAATTTTCCTTATAAACTTAATGCAAAACTATTAACAAGAGAACATACCGCTTAACGCATAGATTTGAATTCAATCAGCTCTTTAAGTTTAACAAACTTAAGACGAATACAGAAGGTTTTGTTCAATCAAAAAGTGTACCGTCAATCGTGATGCGGCATTTATCAACGCTGATTAAATGATTTTTAATTGAAAAAAAACTCTTCTTTGTACTCACTTTTTACTAAATGGATAT